>NC_073387.1:0-60000 GCF_028641065.1 Leucoraja erinaceus
AGTTCATGGACAATCTGCATTCACTCCAAGGATGAATCTTTCTGTGTTGTCGCGTGTTTCCCGAGATGTTGGTTTCTGTGGGATCCTTGTGCAACGACATGTGGAGGCATTATGTCATTCTTCGGCAGTTATAGTATTGGCCATTTTGAAACTGCAAAATTGGGATTCGATGATTACCGTTGCAAACCGATAAACACTCTGGATGAACTGCGCCTCCCCACATAATTCCGTTTGGGTTAGCGCCTCTTGTGTTTGGCCATGTGCACTGCCTTGTGACTGTACAATGGCCACATGCAGTCCAGTGGTGGGCAAAACGCGAGAGCAATCTTGATATGCCATCTCTTTGGTGGTGGCAATCTTGCAGCTGTCTCGAATGTGAGATCTGGAAGTGTTCATCAGTTTGGACTAAATTTCTTAATCCACTAGACCAACAAACAAATCGGTCAAGTAGTGATAGTCAAAGACAATGTTTCCAACGTCGTTTTTAAGGCAACAAAGTAATCATTGATTGTCTCATTCGGCTTCTGAGTTCGAGTGCCAAAATTATAGCTTTCTGCCAATTTTTCCCAGAGGCTTGGGGAATCGCGGATCCTCCAAACTTCTAATCTATAAATGTCTTTGGTGACACGTCTTTTGACTTATAAGGGGCAATGAGATTCATCGCATGTGCCGCACACTTCAGGACCCCCCGACTCGCCGTGAAGCAGAATCGCTGTCAGCCGCGGTCGCTACCGGCCTTATTTGTTTCAGGGCCACTATTTTCTCCTTGACCACTAATGCCAATTATATTGTTTGCCGTTGAGAAAAAACATGTTCGCTCTCTTACAATAGGGAGCCGCACGATGTCAATACACTTGCCAAAAAGCGCAACGGTTTCCAATGTAGCCCGTGGACGCTGCCATACGTGTCGTGTCTGTTTAAAAAAAATAAAAGGTTTACGTGTCACAACAAACCCGAAGATTCTGTCGGTTCTGGTGTGTAAACAAATTCACCTAAAATGTAGCTGTACAAAGCACTATTCAACTTGAGGGAATTCGACAAAAAAAACGCAGTCTAATATGGTTATACCTTCCCAAAGGACGACACCTTAGCCACCGTAGACACAAACAGAGAGATAGCCTTGACAAACTCTCGCCAATTTATCCAGCTGTTGTTTTAAAACTACTGCTCCCCTGCATCGAAGGGGTCTGCAGGCTTCTCCAAGTCAAGCGCGCAAACAACTGTGGACACAACTCTGTATTTACTGTTAAACTGTTATAAACAATAATGCGTGTTGCAAAACAGTCATGCACTGTATTTAAAAGGATGCGTTCGATCAAACTCTATCCCATTCCTCGTCGCCAATTGTGTTATATCCCGGACAGCAGATGAATAACAACTTACACGCAGGCTGGCTGGATCAGAAGAGAGGTTTATTACCCAATATTCCCTGCTTATATACAACACCAACTCATTAGCATGTACATGATATGCAAGAATACATTACAGTGGCCGTTTGGCCTGTTTTGATGTCAACTGATGATGGCATGTGTCTTTAAATTTCAGACAACCCGTTAGATTGTGGGTGGGATTTTATAACTTGTTTTGGCCATGTTTGGAGCTTAGATGCTTGCGCAGAAGTTTAGTTTTTAGATTAGTTTGGAGAGGCCATGTTTGGAGAGGCCATGGGGAAGTTTAAACTGCGGTCACATGCAGGGTCGCATGGGTCACATGCGGGGGTCCATGCCAGATCTAAAGGAGATCATTCAAGTGTTACGGGAGACACGAGGAGGTTTCTAATGTTTAAAGTAACAAGCATGTGTTCGATGAAGATTGTAGTAACGATTCGTAAAAAATCTGGATTTATCTTACTGTTTTCCATCGAACAATAAAACATTTATTCATCAAAAGACTGTGTTTTGAATCCATATCTGAGAAGAAGCTCTGAAGGTCTTAGAATAAAGGGAGGTCATTTAAGACTGAGGCGAGAAAAAAACTTTTTCACCCAGAGAGTTGTGAATTTATGGAATTCCCTGCCACAGAGGGCAGTGGAGGCCAAGTCACTGGATGGATTTAAGAGAGAGTTAGATAGAGCTCTAGGGGTTAGTGGAGTCAAGGGAGATGGGGAGAAGGCAGGCACGGGTTATTGATAGGGGACGATCAGCCATGATGACAATGATTGGCGGTGCTGGCTCGAAGAGCCGAACGGCCTCCTCCTGCACCCTATGTTCTATTTTTCTATGTTTCTAATGCTCTGTGAGTGAGCTTTGCGTGCGATTTGAAGACCACCCCCCAAAACCATGCTCATCCATTTAGTGGCTAGGGTGCTAATTACCTGAAAGGTGTGAAATCTGCCGTTACATAAGTCGAAGGCTGAACATTCCAGCGGGGGGGGGGGGGGGGGGGGGGGGGGGTAAAATACCAGTCCCAGAGAAAGTGACACAAGGATTAACATCGAAGAAGACCTTCGTCACAGGAGCGAAACTAGTCCCAGAGATGAAGACAAAAGCCTTGGCTAAGATTCTCGGAGAGGTTTTAGCCAGAAGAAAGTGGTTCCAGGAGGAACTAGATCTCGGCCAGAGAGAAGGGCCTTGAGGTCTATCAACAGCATCGAGACTAATCTAAAGACGTATCACCGGATTTGTGTCTACAAATCGATTTATTGCTCTTTGAATTTGAAAATCACAGCATTAAATGTAAACTGCAAATCTATCAGATAAACTCGGAAAGTTTGTTTTTCTAATCTGCATGGAGATTCTAGCCAGACCGAACTTCGATTGTTTTGAGTCTCTTGATAAAACGCATCCCATTTGAATTAGCATCATCATTTTGCACCTGGAGTTGGATAGATGTCTCTACCTTAACAGTATGTTATGATTTGCTAATAGCAGATAGAAAAACATAGAAACATAGAAACATAGAAATTAGGTGCAGGAGTAGGCCATTCGGCCCTTCGAGCCTGCACCGCCATTCAATATGATCATGGCTGATCATCCAACTCAGTATCCCGTACCTGCCTTCTCATCCAATCCCCGCTGATCCCCTTAGCCAGAAGGGCCACCTCTAACCCCCTCTTAAATATAGCCAATGAACTGGCCTCAATTACCCTCTGTGGCAGAGAGTTCCAGAGATTCACCACTCTCTGTGTGAAAAAGTTCTTCTCATCTCGGTTTTAAAGGATTTCCCCCTTATCCTTAAGCTGTGACCCCTTGTACAGGACTTCCCCTAACACCGGGAACAATCTGCCTGCATCTAGCTGTCCAACCACTTAAGAATTTTGTAAGTTTCTATAAGATCCCCTCTCAATCTTCTAAATTCTAGAGAGTATAAACCAAGTCTATCCAGTCTTTCTTCATAAGACAGTCCTGCCATCCCAGGAATCAGTCTGGTGAACCTTCTCTGCACTCCCTCACAGATACTTTTGTTCGATTAATTTAAAGATTTGGCAATCTGCCAAGACCTCTTTAAAATCATGGAATTAGAAGGGAAAGAAAGTGCTACCACAGATGAACCAGGTGGTGGGTGAAGAGAAAGACCCAGACAACTTAAAGAAAACAGATAATGCACATACTGCCTGCTTGAAAGAAATTGAGAAAGAGAGGTACGAATTACGGATACAGGTTACGTGATTACTTGATACACAGCAGAAACTAATGAAAATGGAACAGAACGTGCTCAAGGTGAAATCTAATATGAGCCAACTATGGAACCTCTACCAGGAGGTTGGCAAGAAACAAGCTGTACTGCTGTGTTCAGAGACGTCTTTAGAAGGATGTAGAAGAAGACATACCCAGTGGGGATGAAGACAAGAAGAAGATAGTCGATGATTTCATGAAAAAAGACAGAGAAGTGGTTATCTGAAATTATGTCACAAGATACAAGCTTAGGAAACTGGAAGTGTTAGGTGCTGCAGAAAGAAGAAGAAGAAGAAGAAAAATAGAGGCGGATGCCATCAAGAAGAGGCATGAGATCAAAGAACGAGCTTTGAAAGGTGAGGGTTCAACATGTAGCTCCAGATCATCAAGGACAATGCGCTCTGGACCAAGAAGGAAAACTGTTTCGAAGTGAATTAGCAGTTGGATCAATTCCACAATCGAGGCCCACAGCATTTCTAGGCTTTGAAAACTTATTGGAACAGAGGGACGATGGGTGCAACTTCATCTCAGCAAATAAGTGCCAGATCGAAACCAATTACCATTGGAGCGTCTGTGGGATGCTCGAGACAAACCAATAGCGGACCACGCTTTTCTGGGACCATGCACAGGCTCGAGCAAGCCAGAGTTGAGTCACATAGGCCTGTTTATCAACAAGTGGAGCCAAGCCAGAGTTATCAGGATTGATTATTGGCACTGTTGACTACGCAATATTAATTCAACGAGATCATATCTCCACAGAATACCTCTCTCATTCTACCACCAGTAGAAATTCATAACATATGGTAGAGAATCCTTTGCAGTATGAAGCTTTCGTAAAGGCATTAGAAGAAATATTTAGAAACGAAAGTTATGGATGAAAAGGAGCGTTTACGATTTCTGGTGAAATAATAAGTGGAAGTGTGAAAGAGCATGTAGAAAGTTGTCAAGAAAGAGCAAGGTTTCCTCAGATTAGGAGACCAAAACTGTACTCAATACTCCAGGTGTGGTCTCACAAGATTTCCCCCCCTCCCCCCGTACAAGTGCAGTAGAACCCACCCTGCTCCTATACTCAAATATTTTTGCTATGAATGCTAACATACCTTTCGCCTTCTTCACTGCCTGCTACACCTGCATGCCTACGTTTAATGACTGGTGTACCATGCCACCCAGGTCTCGTTGCATCTCCCCCTTTCCTAAACAACCTCACATTTATCCACATTATACTGCATCTGCCATGCATTTTCCCACTCACCCAGCCTATCCAAGTTACCTTGCAGCCTCCTAGCATCCTCCTCACACCTAACACTGCCCCCCAGCTTCGTGTCATCCGCAAACTTGGAGATGTTGCATTCAATCCAAATCATTAATATATATCGTAAATAGCTGGGTTCCCAGCACTGAGCCTTGCGGTACCCCACTAGTCACTGCCTGCCTTTGTGAAAAGGACCCGTTTACTCCTACTCTTTGCTTCCTGTCTGCCAGCCAGCCTGTTCTCTATCCACATCAATACTGAACCCCCAATACCGTGTGCTTTAGGTTTGTATACTAATCTCTTATGTGGGACCTTGTCGAAAGCCTTCTGAAAGTCCAGATATAACACACCCACTGGTTCTCCCTTATCCACTCTACTAGTTACATCCTCGAAAAATTCTATAAGATTCGTCAGACATGATTTACCCTTCATAAATCCATGCTGACTTTGTCCAATGATTTCACCACTTTCCAAATGTGCTGCTATCCCATCTTCAATAACTGATTCTAGCAGTTTCCCCACTACCGACGTTAGACTAACAGGTCTGTAATTCCCCATTTTCTCTCTCCCTCCCTTTTAAAAAGTGGTGTAACATTAGCTAACCTCCAATCCTCAGGAACTACTCCAGAATCTAAAGAGTTTTGAAAAATGATCACTAGTGCATCCACTATTTCTGGGGCTAGTTCCTTAAGTACTCTGGGATGCCGCCTATCTTGCCCTGGGGATTTATCGGCCTTTAATCCATTCAATATATCTGAGGAATTGTTGTAGCTTGATGAGAAAACATGGAAGAAATGAATCTTCCAAGTAATACAAGACATAGACATAGACATTGACGTAGAAAATAAGTGCAGGAGGAGGCCATTCGGCCCTTTGAGTCAGCACAGCCATTCATTGTGATCATGGCTGATCGTCCCCTATCAATAATCCATACCTGCCTTCCTCCCATTTCCCTCGACTCCACTAGCCCCTAGAGCTCTATCTAACTCTCTCTTAAATCCATCCAGTGATTTGGCATCCACTGCCCTCTGTGGCAGGGAAATCCATAAATTCACAACTGTATGGGTGAAAACGTTTGTTTTCTCACCTCAGTCTTCAATGACCTCCCCTATATTTTAAGACTTTTTAAGACTGTAGCCCCTGGTTCTGGACTCCCCCAACATTGGGAACATTTTTCCATCATCTAGCTTGTTCAGTCCTTTTATAATTTTGTATGTTTCTGTAAGAATCCCCCTCATCCTTCCAAACTCCAGTGAATATCAGCCAAATCTACAGAGTACTGCTGTAGATTTGGGAGGAACAACAGCAGCAATAGATTAGCAAGAGATACGACTGATTGGCTCTAGCCCAAGTGGGAGGAGAGGGGTGGAAACAGTTGAAAACTGAGGAATTTGCTCTGTAAATTGGTAAATCAGGCAATTTATCAGTCAATTTAAGCAGGCCAGCTCTTTGCGAGCGGCAGTGAGTGAAGTGCCCTGTGAGAAAAGTGTCTTTGGCTCGAGAGTCTTCGGAGAGGAGGCTGAGGAGAGGAGACCACGCAATACGCTTGAGAGGGAGACGAAAGAAGGAGATGTCAGGCAAGCTGATTCAGTGTGATGCTTGCAGTATGTGGGAGGTCAAGGACACCGCTGGTGCCTCTGGCTGCTACAAATGCGAAAAATGCATCCAGGTAGAGCTCCTGAAGGGCCGTGTTGGGGAACTGGAGAAGCAAGTGGATGACCTCCGGTTCGTACGAGAAACGGAGTCGTTCCTCGACAAGTCCTACAGTACGATTGTTACACCTAAGGTACTGGAAGAGAGAAGGTGGGAGACAGTGAGAAAGGGAGGGAAGCATGGAATGCCAACGTCCCCGGGTGATGTACCTCTTGTAAACAGGTTCATCCGCTTAGAAGCTGTTGGGACAGAAGACGTGAGCGGCGGACTGGCCTGTGATGCGAATAGGGCTGTTGAGCCAAAACCAAAAAGGCCTAAGGCAGGCAAGGCCATTGTAGTGGGAGACTCCATCGTGAGAGGTACGGACAGGGGTTTCTGCGGCAACAGACGGGATGCGAGGATGGTGTGCTGCCTTCCCGGTGCCAGGATCCAGGATGTCACGGACAGAGTGCAGAAAATCCTCAAGGGCGAAGGTGAACATCCGGAAGTGGTAGTGCATGTCGGCACAAACGATGTCGGAAAGAAGGGGATGAATATTCTGCAGCGTGACTTTAGAGAGCTGGGAAAAATGTTGAAAAGCAGGACCTCCAGGGTTGTTATCTCCGGTTTGCTTCCAGTTCCCCGTGCTGGCGAGAGCAGGAACAGGGAGATACGGGACCTGAACGTGTGGCTGAGGAACTGGTGCACGGGGCAGGGATTTAGATTCTTAGATCACTGGGATCTGTTTTGGGGTAAGGGGGAACTGTACAAAAGGGACGGATTGCATTTTAACAGGTGTGGGACCAGCATTCTGGCAGGCAGGTTTGCCACTGCTACACGGGTGGCTTTAAACTGAATAAGGGGGGTGGGGTGTTGAATGGGACAGTGGAGGATGGAGTTAAAGGGAAAGGGTTTCTTAAATGTGTGAGCGTAGAGACCGAAGGGTGTAAAATGAGGGTAGAAGAAATAGGTAGCAAGGTGAAAAGTAAAAGTGGCAGGCAGGCAGACAAAACCAGGGCAAAAATCAAAAAGGGCCACTTTTCAACATAATTGTGTAAGGGGTAAGAGTGTTGTAAAAACAAGCCTGAAGGCTTTGTGTCTCAATGCGAGGAGCATTCGTAATAAGGTGGATGAGTTGAATGTGCAGATAGCTATTAATGACTATGATATAGTTGGGATCACGGAGACATGGCTCCAGGGTGACCAAGGCTGGGAGCTGAACATCCAGGGATATTCAATATTCAGGAGGGATAGACAGAAAGGAAAAGGAGGTGGGGTAGCGTTACTGATTAGAGAGGGGATTAATGCAATGGAAAGGAAGGACATTAGTTTGGAGGATGTGGAATCGGTATGGGTAGAGCTGCAAAACACTAAGGGGCAGAAAACGCTGGTGGGTGTTGTGTACAGGCCACCTAACAGTAGTAGTGAAGTTGGAGATGGTATCAAACAGGAAATTAGAAATGCGTGCGACAAAGGCAAAACGGTTATAATGGGTGACTTCAATCTACATATAGATTGGGTGAATCAAATTGGCAGGGGTGCTGAGGAAGAGGATTTCTTGGAATGTATGCGGGGATAGTATCTAAATCAACATGTAGAGGAACCAACGAGAGAGCAGGCTATTTTAGACTGGGTATTGAGTAATGAGGAAGGGTTAGTTAGCAATCTTGTTGTACGTGCCCCCTTGGGCAAGAGTGACCATAATATAGTTGAGTTCTTCATTAGGATGGAGAGTGACATTGTTAATTCAGAAACAATGGTTCTGAACTTAAAGAAATGTAACTTTGAGGGTATGAGACGTGAATTGGCCAAGATTGACTGGCAATTAATTCTAAAAGGGTTGACGGTGGATATGCAATGGAAGACATTTAAAGACTGCATGGATGAACTACAAAAAATGTTCATCCCAGTTTGGCAAAAGAATAAATCAGGGAAGGTAGTACATCCATGGATAACAAGGGAAATCAGGGATAGTATCAAAGCGAAGGATGATGCGTACAAATTAGCCAGAAAAAGCAGCATACCGGAGGACTGGGAGAAATTCAAAGATCAGCAGAGGAGGACAAAGGGCTTAATTAGGAAAGGAAAAATAGATTATGAAAGAAAACTGGCAGGGAACATAAAAACTGACTGCAAACGTTTTTATAGATATGTGAAAAGAAAGAGATTAGTTAAAACAAATGTAGGTCCCTTGCAGTCAGAAACAGGGGAGTTGATCATGGGGAACAAGGATATGGCGGACCAATTGAATAACTACTTTGGTTCCGTCTTCACTAAGGAAGACATAAATAATTTGCCGGAAATAGCAGGGGACCGCGGGTCAAAGGAGTTGGAGGAATTGAGTGAAATCCAGGTTAGTCGGGAAGTGGTGTTGGGTAAATTGAATGGATTAAAGGCCGATAAATCCCCAGGGGCAGATAGGCTGCATCCCAGAGTACTTAAGGAAGTAGCTCCAGAAATAGTGGATGCATTAGTAATAATCTTTCAAAACTCTTTAGATTCTGGAGTAGTTCCTGAAGATTGGCGGGTAGCAAACGTAACCCCACTTTTTAAGAAGGGAGGGAGAGAGAAAATGGGGAATTACAGACCAGTTAGTCTAACATCGGTAATGGGGAAACTGCTAGAGTCAGTTATTAAAGATGGGATAGCAGCACATTTGGAAAGTGGTGAAATCATTGGACAAAGTCAGCATGGATTTACGAAAGGTAAATCATGTCTGACGAATCTTATAGAATTTTTCGAGGATGTAACTAGTAGCGTGGATAGGGGAGAACCAGTGGATGTGGTGTATCTGGACTTCCAGAAGGCTTTCGACAAGGTCCCACATAAGAAATTAGTATACAAACTTAAAGCACAAGGCATTGGGGGTTCAGTATTGATGTGGATAGAGAACTGGCTGGCAAACAGGAAGCAAAGAGTAGGAGTAAACGGGTCCTTTTCACAATGGCAGGCAGTGACTAGCGGGGTACCCCAAGGCTCAGTACTGGGACCCCAGCTATTTACAATATATATTAATGATCTGGATGAGGGAATTGAAGGCAATATCTCCAAGTTTGCGGATGACACTAAGCTGGGGGGCAGTGTTAGCTGTGAGGAGGATGCTAGGAGACTGCAGGGTGACTTGGATAGGCTGGGTGAGTGGGCAAATGTTTGGCAGATGCAGTATAATGTGGATAAATGTGAGGTTATCC
This sequence comes from Leucoraja erinaceus, assembly GCF_028641065.1. Classification (NCBI taxonomy): domain Eukaryota; kingdom Metazoa; phylum Chordata; class Chondrichthyes; order Rajiformes; family Rajidae; genus Leucoraja; species Leucoraja erinaceus. The sequence continues at coordinate 9,690 of NC_073387.1, forward strand.
ATTTTGGTGGCAAAAACAGGAAAGCAGACTATTATCTAAATGGTGGCCGATTGGGAAAGGGGGAGATGCAGCGAGACCTGGGTGTCATGGTACAGCAGTCATTGAAGGTAGGCATGCAGGTGCAGCAGGCAGTAAAGAAAGCGAATGGTATGTTAGCTTTCATTGCAAAATGATTTGAGTATAGGAGCAGAGAGGTTCTACTGCAGTTGTACAGGGTCTTGGTGAGACCACACCTGGAGTATTGCGTACAGTTTTGGTCTCCAAATCTGAGGAAGGACATTATTGCCATAGAGGGAGTGCAGAGACGGTTCACCAGACTGATTCCTGGGATGTCAGGACTGTCTTATGAAGAAAGACTGGATAGACTTGGGTTATACTCTCTAGAATTTAGAAGATTGAGAGGGGATCTTATAGAAACTTACAAAATTCTTAAGGGGTTGGACAGGCTAGATGCAGGAAGATTGTTCCCGATGTTAGGGAAGTCCAGGACAAGGGGTCACAGCTTAAGGATAAAGGGGGAAATCCTTTAAAACCGAGATGAGAAGAACTTTTTTCACACAGAGTGTGGTGAATCTCTGGAACTCTCTGCCACATAGGGTAGCCGAGGCCAGTTCATTGGCTATATTTAAGAGGGAGTTAGATGTGGCCCTTGTGGCTAAGGGGATCAGAGGGTATGGAGAGAAGGCAGGTACGGGATACTGAGTTGGATGATCAGCCATGATCATATTGAATGGCGGTGCAGGCTCGAAGGGCCGAATGGCCTACTCCTGCCCCTAATTTCTATGTTTCTATGTTTCTAGTCTTTTCAATCTTTCCTCATATGACAGTCCCGCCATCCCAGGATCAATCTCGTGAACCTACGCTGCACCGCCTCAATCACAAGGATGTCCTTCCTCAAACCGTACACAATACTCCAGATGTGGTCTCACCAGAGCCCTATACAACTGCAGAAGAATCGCTTTACTCCTGTACAGAAATCTTCTTGTTAAGAAGGCCAACATTCCATTAGCTTTCTTCACTGCCTGCTGTACCTGCACGTCAACTTTCAGTGACCGGTGTACAAAGCCACCCAGGTCTCGCTGTACCTCCCCCTTACCTAACTTAACCCAATCCAATCTAATCCAACCCAACTTTATTTGTTAAGCACTTTAAGACAACCAATGTTGACCAAAGTGCTGTACAGAAGAATAAACAAGACATCATAAACATACAACATAACAGAATATAACATAACAGCTCACATAAAGCGAAAAAATTACATATGGAATACAACAATAAATTAAAAGACATAAAACATGAGTAAAAATAATAACCACGCAATAAAGCAATCAAAATAAGAAATTAAATCAAGTAAATAAAGTCGACATCTTACTGGGTATCAAAGGCCACGGAGAAGAGATGGGTTTTAAGAAGTGATTTGAAAACAGACAGAGAAGAGGCCTGTTTAATGTGGAGAGGCAGATCGTTCCATAATTTGGGTGCCGACACAGCAAAGGCACGGTCCCCTCTGAGCTTCCGCTTAGTTTTAGGCCCACTCAGGAGCAGCTGGCTATCTGACCTGAGAGAGCGGGCGGGTGTATAAGGGTGTGAAGCTCAGATAGGTAGGGCGGGGCAAGACCATTTAGGGATTTAAAAGCAAATAAAATAATTTTAAAATGGATCCTAAACTGAATAGGCAACCAATGGAGTGAGGCTAAAATGTGCGAAATGTGCTCATGTTTTCGTGTGCCAGTTAAAAGACGTACAGCTGCATTCTGTACCATCTGGAGACGTGCGATTGAGGACCCACTAAACCCCACATACAGTGCATTGCAGTAATCCAGCCGAGTGGTAACAGAATTGGCTTTATTTTGGCCAGCTGCCTCAAATGGAAAAAACTTGCTTTAACAACAGCCTTGATCTGACTGTCAAATTTAAGCTCAGGGTCCACTTTAACCCCTAGGTTTGTGATGCTTGGTTTGATATACTGGACCAGGGAGCCCAGATCTACAGGGGGGGGCCCCAGTGGTGCCACCAAAAACCATTACTTCCGTCTTTTTATAATTAAATTTTAAAAAGTTCAGAGCCATCCAGGCCTTTATGTCATTGAGACACTCAATTAACAGTCCGACAGAGCGTTCATCCTTCTTTTTAAGAGGCACATAAATCTGACTGTCATCTGCATAAAAGTGGAATGAAATTCCATGTTTCCTAAGTATGGAACCAAGTGGGAGCAAGTAGAGAGAAAAGAGGAGAGGGCCAAGAACTGAGCCCTGTGGGACCCCACACGAGAGAGGAGCAGAGGAGGATACAGAGTCCCCAAGGCTGACACAGAAAGTTCGATCAGCCAGGTACGACCTGAACCACTCCAGTGCTATGCCCCTGATACCCACCCACTGCTTCAAATGTGAGATCAATATTCCACCTCATTGAGATAATAATCTGCGCCCTTGTTTTTGCCGCTAAAGTGGATAACCTCACATTCTTCTACATTATACTGCATCTTCCCAGTCACGCAAATTGTCCAGGTCACCCTGCAACCTTCAAACATCCTCTACACAGTTCATACTGCCACACAGCTTTGCGTCATCCGCAAACATAACCATACAAACATATAACAATTACAGCACGGAAACAGGCCATCTCGACCCTTCTAGTCCATGCCGAACACATATTCTCTCCTAGTCCCATATACCTGCGCTCAGACCATAACCCTCCATTCCCTTCCCATCCATATAACTATCCAATTTATTTTTAAATGATAAAAATGAACCTGCCTCCACCACCTTCACTGGAAGCTCATTCCACACAGCTACCACTCTCTGAGTAAAGAAGTTCCCCCTCATGTTACCCCTAAACTTCAGTCCCTTAATTCTCAAGTCATGTCCACTTGTTTGAATCTTCCCTACTCTCAGTGGGAAAAGCTTATCCACGTCAACTCTGTCTATCCCTCTCATCATTTGAAAGACCTCTATCAAGTCCCCCCTTAATCTTCTGCGCTCCAAAGAATAAAGCCCTAACTTTTTCAACCTTTCTCTGTAACTTAGTTGCTGAAACCCAGGCAACATTCTAGTAAATCTCCTCTGTACTCTCTCTATTTTTTTGACATCCTTCCTATAATTAGGCGACCAAAATTGTACACCATACTCCAAAATTGGCATCACCAATGCCTTGTACAATTTTAACATTACATCCCAACTTCTATACTCAATGCTCTGATTTATAAAGGTCAGCACACCAAAAGCTTTCTTTACCACCCTATCTATGTGAGATTCCACTTTCAGGGAACTGTGCACAGTTATTCCCAGATCCCTCTGTTCACCTGCATTCTTCAATTCCCACCATTTACCATGTACGTCCTATTTTGATTTGTCCTGCCAAGATGTAGTACCTCACACTTATCATCATTAAACTCCATCTGCCATCTTTCAGACCGCTCTTCCAACTGGCATAAATCTCTCTGTAGACTTTGAAAATTTACTTCATTATCCACAACCCCACCTATCTTAGTGTCATCTGCATACTTACTAATCCAATTTACCACACCATCATCCAGACCATTGATGTACATGACAAACAACAGTGGACCCAACACAGATCCCTGTGACACCCCACTAGTCACTGGCCTCCAACCTGACAAACAACCATCCATCATTACTCTCTGGCATCTCCCATTCAGCCACTGTTGAATCCATCTTGCTACTCCACCATTAATACCCAACCATTGAACCTTCTTAACCAACCTTCCATGAGGAACCTTGTCAAAGGCCTTACTGAAGTCCATATATACAACATCCACTGCTTTACCCTCATCAATTTCCCGAGTAACCTCTTCATAAAATTCAAGAAGATTAGTCAAACATGACCTTCCAGGCACAAATCCATGTTGACTGTTCCTAATCAGACCCTGTTTATCCAGATGCTTATATATATTATCTCTAAGTATCCTTTCCATTAATTTGTCCACCACTGACGTCAAACTAACAGGTCTATAATTGCTAGGTTTACTCTTAGACCCCTTTTTTTTTAACAATGAAACAACATGCGCAGTACGCCAATCCTCCGGCACTATTCACATTTCTAATGACATTTGAAATATTTCTATCATAGCCCCTGCTATGTCTACACTAACTTCCCTCAAAGTCCTAGGGAATATTCTGTCCGGAACTGGAGACTTATCCACTTTTATATTTCTCAAGTGTCAGTACTTCCTCTTCTTTGATCCTCATAGTTTCCATAGCTACTCTACTTGTTTCCCTTACCTCACATAATTCAATATCCTTCTCCTTGGTGAATACCGAAGAAAATAAATTGTTCAATATCTCCCCCATCTCTTTTGGCTCTGCAGATAGCTGTCCACTCTGACTCTCTAATGGGCCAACTTTATCCCTTGTTATCCTTTTGCTATTATTATAGCTGTAGAAACCCTTTGGATTTATGCCAGTGTTTCTCCTAATACCCTCTTCCAAATCATTAATATATATGGTAAACAGTTGCGGCCCCAACACCGAGATTTGCGGCATTCCACACGCCACTGCCTGCCATTCTGAAAAGGACCCGTTCACTCCTACTCTTTGCTTCCCGTCTGCCAATCAATTTTCTATCCATGTCAACACCCTACTCCCAATACCATGTGCTCTAATTTTTGTCACCATTTTCCCGTGCGGGACCGTATCAAATGCTTACTGAAAGTCTAGATACACTACATCCACTGGCATCCGTTCATCCATTTTACTTGTCACATTCTCGAAAAATTCCAGAAGATTAGTCAAGCATGATTTCCCTTTCATAAATCCATGTTGACTTGGACTAATCATTTTACTGCTATCCAAATGATCCATTATCACCTCTTTAATAATTGACTCCTGCATCTTTCCCACCATCGAAGTCAGACTAACTGGTCTGTAATTCCCCGTTTTCTCTCTCAATCCTTTCTTGTAAAGTGGGATAACATTAGCTTTCCTCCAATCCACAGGAACTGAACCTGAATCTATTGAACATTGGAAAATAATCACCAATGCGTCCACTATTTCGAGAGCCACTTCCCTTAGGCCCCTGGGATGCAGACCATCAGGACCAGGGGATTTATCATCTTTCAGTCCCATTAGCCTACCAAATACTATTTCTATCCTAATGAAAATGTCTTTCAGTTCCACTACCCCCTTAGATCTCCTGTCCTCCAGTACATCTGGGAGATTGTTTGTGTCCTCCTTAGTGAAGACAGATCCGAAGAACCTATTCAACTCTTTCTTTGTCCACGATAATTTCACCCGTGTCTGCCTTCAATGGACCCACATATGACTTTGTTACTCTTTTTCCCTTAACATATCTAAAGACGTTTTTACTGTCCTTCTTTATATTCCTGGCCAACTTCCCCATGTACTTCATCTTTTCAGCCCATATTGCCCGTTTTGTTTCCTTCTGTTGTCCTTTGAAAGTTTCCCAATCCTCTGGCTTCCGGCTACTCTTTGCTGTGTTATACATCTTTTCTTTTAGTTGTATTCTATCCCTAACTTCTCTTGTCAGCCACGGTTGCCTCCTACTCCCGTTACAATCTTCCATCCTTTTTGGAATGAAATGATCCTGTGTCTTCCGGATTATTCCCAGAAATTTCTGCCATTGCTGTTCCACCGCCATTCCTGCTAGGATCCCTTTGCAGTCTAGTTCGGCCAGCTCCCCTCTCATGCCTTCATAGTCCGCTTTGTTCAACTGCATCACTGCCACTTCCGATATAACGATTTCCTTCTCAAATTGCAGATTAAAACTAATCATTTTATGACCACTACCTCCAGGGTATTCCATTACCTCGAGTTTTCTTATCTAACCTGGTTCATTGGACCAGAATCCAGAATTGCCTTTTCTCTGGTCGGTTCCATTACAAGCTGTTCTAAGAATCAATGTCGGAGGCATTCTACAAACTTTATTTCTTGGGTCCCTGAACTAACCTGATTTTCCCAGTCTACCTGCATATTGAAACATCCCATCATCACAGTGGCATTAACTTTGCTACATGCCAGTTTGAACTCCTGCTCCAACTTACACCCTACATCCGGGCTACCATTTGGCGGTCTGTAAATAACACCAATTAGTGTCTTCTTGCCTTTACAATTCCTCAATCCACAGTGACTCTACCCCGTCAGTACCTATGTCTTCCCTCGCAAGGGACTGAATTCCATTCCTCACCAGCAGAGCTACCCCCTCCTCTGCCCACCTGCCTGTCCTTTCTATAGGATGTATAACCCTGCATGTTAAGTACCCAGGCCCGATCCTTCTGCAGCCACGTCTCAGTAATCCTCGCAATGTTATATCTGCCAACCTCTAACTGAGCCTCAAGCTCATCTACTTTACTTCCTATACTTCGCGCATTCATATACAATACTTTTAATTCCTTACGCATCTCAGCTTTCACATCGATCCCTATTACACTTGGCCATACTCTCCTATTCCTTTGTGAGCGTCCTTTCCCGTTAATTATGTGGTCCTGATCATTAACCACCCCTTTACCCTCTTTCCCTTTAACTCCATCCTCGACTATCCCATTTGCCACCCCACCCCTCTTATTCAGTTTAAAACCACCCGTGCAGCAGTGGCAAACCTGCCTACAACAATGCTGGTCCCCCACCTGTTAAGATACAATCCGTCCCTTTTGTACAGTTTCCCCTTACTCCAAAAGAGATCCCAGTGATCTAAGAATCTAAATCCCTGCTCCCTGCACCAGTTCCTCAGCCATACTAAAATCATCTGTAACAAACTGCCCAGAAGACTAAGAGAAAAGTGGAGAGTTGAAGAAGGCAAGATTAGCGATGAAAAGCACCAAGTAGCCAGGCTGCCAGAGCTGGTGGAATTCTTAGATTGCAACTATTAAAGGTTCTACTTTTACAGAATTGAAGAAATATTTTAACCTAAGAGAAGCAGTTTTGCTATCACATCCAGACCTGTGGAAACGGCAGATGGAATTAAAAAAATGCGTCTACTAACGGGCAAATAGTATTGTTTGTTTTGTGATGACGTTGGTCACGTCATGGGAGGGTGTCGAAGATTCAAGATGAAATAATAAGAAGACAAGATGAATTTCTTGAAAGAGAAGTGATGTTTTGGATGTTTGAAAAAGGGACATATGGTGAGAGACTGTAAGTCCTATAATTTGATATGAGTGCAAGCAATATTATCCTGAAGCACTTCACACTGAAGAAGAGCTACCAGAGCACCGGGAAGAAGAGAAGAACTGACAGTAAACCGTTTCTTAAGCGAGAAAAAATTGATCAATTAACTAAAATCTCTCTGCAAGCCAGACAGAGAATGGCCAAAGCTTGAGTTGGGGTCTGACATATCTGCTAATGATCCGGACATTAAATCAAACTTAACGGTGAATTTTATTGTTAAAGATCCTGTTATCCAAAGACATTTCCTTAATTACGGAATAATACCGGCGAACAAATTAATACACAAATTTTAGAAACAGACTACAGTCAAGATGTGGATTGCTTATATGTCCGAGGCACTACATTTGGAAAACATTAGGCTCGTTGAAAGTAGGCATGCAAGTGCAGCAGGCAGTGAAGAAAGCGAATGGTATGTTAGCATCCATAGCAAAAGGATTTCAGTAAAAGGATCTCAGAAGAATACAGTTGAACAGAGGGATCTGGGTATAACCGTGCATAGTTCCTTGAAGGTGGAATCTCATATAGATAGGGTGGTAAAGAAAGCTTTTGGTATGCAAGCCTTTATAAATCAGAGCATTGAGTATAGAAGCTGGGATGTAATGTTAAAATTATACAAGGCATTGGTGAGACCAAATCTGGAGTATGGTGTACAATTTTGGTCGCCCAATTATAGGAAGGATGTCAACAAAATAGAGAGAGTACAGAGGAGATTTACTAGAATGTTGCCTGGGTTTCAACAACTAAGTTACAGAGATAGGTTGAATAAGTTAGGTCTTTATTCTCTGGAGCGCAGAAGGTTAAGGGGTGACCTGATAGAGGTCTTTAAAATGATGAGAGGGATAGACAGAGTTGATGTGGACAAGCTTTTCCCTTTGAGAACAGGGAAGATTCAAACAAGAGGACATGACTTCAGAATTAAGGGACAGAGGTTTAGGGGTAATATGAGGGGGAACTTCTTTACTCAGAGAGTGGTAGCGGTGTGGAATGAGCTTCCAGTGGAAGTGGTGGAGGCAGGTTCATTGGTATCATTTAAAAATAAATTGGATAAGCATATGGGTGAGAAGGGAATGGAGGGTTATGGTATGAGTGCAGGCAGGTGGGACTAAGGGGGAAAAAAATTTGTTCGGCACGGACTTGTAGGGCCGAGATGGCCTGTTTCCGTGCTGTAATTTTTATATGGTTATATGGTTATAGTATGGAGCAGGGAGGTTCTTCTGCAGTTGTACAGGGTCTTGGTGAGACCATACCTGGAGTATTGCGTACAGTTTTGGTCTCCTAATCTGAGGAACGACATTCTTGCCATAGAGGGAGTACAGAGAAGGTTCATCAGACTGATTCCTGGGATGTCTGGACTTTCATATGAAGAAAGATAGACTCGGCTTGTACTCGCTAGAATTTAGAAGATTGAGGGGGGATCTTTTAGAAACTTACTAAATTCTCAAGGAGTTGGACAGGCTAGATGCAGGAAGATTGTTCCCGATGTTGGGGAAGTCCAGAACAAGGGGTCACAGTTTAAGGATAAAGGGGAAATATTTTAGGACCGAGATGAGAAAAGCATTTTTCACACAGTGGTGACTCTGTTGAATGCTCTACCGCAGAATGTAGTTGAGGCCAGTTCATTGGCTATATTTAAGAGGGAGTTAGACGTGGCCCTTGTGGCTAAAGATATTAGTGGGTATGGAGAGAAGGCAGGTACAGGATACTGAGTTGGATGATCAGCCGTGATAAAATTGGCTGTGCAGGCTCGAAGGGCCGAATGGCCTACTCCTGCACCTATTTTCTAGGTTTCTATGTTTCTTTACGGCGTGCTCAAGTTGGAGATTGTTTACAATAGGTACTGGCAGAAAAAAACATGATCTTGAAAATAACGAGGTGCTTTTGAAGAAAGACCAGTTCTGTGTTGGATTATTTCATGTTTTTATAAAACATCGTGATTGAGAGCCACAGCCATGGCACTTCCAGCAGGTAAATGCGAAGAACCGCCACAAGAGGGAGACGATGAGTCAAACCAGGGAATATGTGGAAACCGAACCATCAAACTCAATGAAAAGGCCCAAGTTGCGCTCCTGGATAAAGGCCAGAATGAAATAAATAAATTATGGAAACAGATCAAGAAGTTAAACGAATGCCAGAAGGAACTCTGATGACAACGAAGAGGAAGTAAAAATCTAATCTGGTTCAATTGATCAACCTCCACCTCAAGGTTGTACAAAACGACAATTAGTACAGAGTTTCCTACCGTCTGAAGTGGAATGTGAATCGGAAGAGAAGTGGTTTCACCTGAAGTGGAGACATTAAACGGTTACATAAGAGACCAATATAAGTGGTTATTGGAAATTGTACCACAGTGACCGCGCTCAACAGCGGGAAGAGCTATTCAACAAGGCGTCGTGAGTACAGAAGAAATTTGACCTCAAGATATTATTTTAAATTCATAGAAACATAGAAACATAGAAATTAGGTGGGCCATTCGGTCCTTCGAGCCTGCACCGCCATTCAATATGATCATGGCTGATCATCCAACTCAGTGTCCCGTACCTGCCTTCTCTCCATACCCTCTGATCCCCTTAGCCACAAGGGCCACATCTAACTTCCTCTTAAATAGAGCCAATGAACTGGCCTCTACTACCCTCTGCGGCAGAGAGTTCCAGAGATTCGCCACTCTCTGTGTGAAAAAAGTTTTTCTCATCTCGGTTTTAAAGGATTCCCCTCTTATCCTTAAGCTGTGACCCCTTGTCCTGAACTTCCCTAACATCGGGAGCAATCTTCCTGCATCTAGCCTGTCCTCAACAAGGAGCTACAAGCAAAACCAGGAAGAAGCACTGATAGGCTGAAGCCCGTGTGGGAGGGGAGAACGAGGCGAGTCAGAGGGGAAAACAATTGAAAAAGAGCGGAAAAACGTAGACGGAATTAACACAGAGCTTACGTGGATTTTGAAGAAGCAGCCACAAAGAGAAGCAGGAAGACGCACTGATTGGCTGAAGCCCGTGTGGGAGGAGAGAAAGAGGTGAATCAGTTGGGGTAAACAGTATAAAACTGAGGAATTTGGTTTGTAAATTGGTAAATTAGGCAATTTAGCAGTCAATATAGGCAAGAGTGCTCTATGGGAGCGGCCTGGTGAGGGAAGTGCATTGTGAGTAAAGTGTGAGTCTTTGGCTCCAGAGTCTTCGGCGGGGAGGCTGAGGGGAGGAGGCTACGTAAATCTCTGGAGAGGGTGAGACGAAACAAGGAGATGTCAGGCAAGCTGATTCATTGGGATGCTTGCAGTATGTGGGAGGTCAAGGGCAACGCTGATGCCTCTGGCTGCTGCACGTGCGAGAAGTGCACCCAGGTACAGCTCCTGAAGGCCGAGTTGGGGAACTCGAGAAGCAAGTGGATGACCTCTGGTTCGTCCTCGACAAATCATATAGCAAGAGTGTTACACCTAAGACACTGGAAGAGAGAAGATGGGTGACAGAGAGAAAGTGATGTAAACATGGAATGCACACGTCCCCGGGTGTTGCACCTCTTGTGAACAGGTTCACCCACTTAAAAGCTGTCGGGACAGAAGACGTTGACGCACTGAGCGGCGCACTGGCTTGCGAACCAAAAAGTGCTGTTGAGCCAAAACCAAAGAGGCCGACGTCAGGCAATGCAATGGTGGTTGGAGACTCCATTGTGAGAGGTACGGACAGGGGTTTCCACGGCAACCGACGGGATTCGAGGATGGTGTGCTGCCTTCCTGGTGCCAGGATCCAGGATGTTACGGGCAGAGTGCAGAAAATCCTCAAGGGCGAAGGTGAACAGCCGGAAGTTGTAGTGCATGTTGCACAAACGATGTCGGAAAGAAGGGGATGAATAGACTGAAGCGTGACTTTAGAGAGCTCGGAAAATTGCTGAAAAGCAGGAACTCCAGGGTGGTTATCTCCGGTTTGCTTCCAGTTCCTCGTGCTGACGAGAGCAGGAACAGGGAGATACTGGACCTAAATGTGCGGCTGGGAAACTGGTGCAGGGGCCAGTGATTTCGATTCTTAGAGCACTCGGATCTGTTTTGGAGTAAGGGGAACTGTAAAAAAGGGTCGGATTGCACCTGAACAGATGGGTGGACGGCATTCCGGCTGGCAGGTTTGCCACTGCGCCACAGGTGGCTTTAAACTAAATAGGGGTGGGGGGGGGGGTCAAATGGGATAGTCAATGACGGACTTAAAGGGAAAGGGCGTAAAGGGATAGTTAATATCCGTAGAATTAACGGGGGGGGGGGGGGACTCACAAAGGATATAGGAGAGTATGGCCTGGTGTTGCAGGGATCGATGTGAACGGTGAGATGCGTGAGGAATTAAAAGTATTGTATTTGAATGCGCAAAGTACAAGAAGTAAAGTAGATGAGCTTGAGGCTCAGATAGACGTTGGTAGACATGACTGTGGGATTATCGAGACGTGGCTGCAGGAGGATCGGGTCTGGAAACTTCGTATTCATCGTCAACATCCTATAGAAAGGACAGGCAGGTGAGCAGAGGAGGGGGGGGGGGGGGGGTAGCTTTTTTCTGGTGATGAGTGGAATTCAACCCCTTGCGAGGGAAGACATAGGGTCTGACGCGGTAGAGTCACTGTGGATTGAGTTGAGGAAATGCAAATGCAAGAAGACACTAATTGGTGTTATCTACAAACCACCAAATAGTAGCCCGGTTGTAGGGTGTACGTTGCAACAGGAGTTAAAACTGGCATGTAACAAAGGTAATGCCACTGGTGCTGGGGCATTTCGATATGCAGGTAGACTGGGAAAATCAGGTTGGTTCAGGATCCCAAGAAAGAGAGTTTGTAGAGTGCATCCGAGATGGATTCTTAGAGCAGCTTGTAATGGAGCCAAGCAGAGAAAAGACAATTCTGGATGTTCTGTTGTCCAATGAACCAAATTTGATAAGAGAACTCGAGGTAAAGGAACCGCTTGGTAGTTATCATAATGTGATTAGTTTTAAACTGTAATTTGGAAAGGAAAGGAAAGAAAGTGGAAGTGATGCAGTTGAACAAATGGGATTATGAAGGCATGAGAGAGGAGCTGGCTAAGGTAGACTGCAAAGGGATACAAGCAAGAATGACGGTGGAACAGCAATGGTAGGAATTTCTGCGCATAATTCGGAAGACACAGCATCATTTCATTCCGAAGAGGAAGACAGATTCTACGGGGAGTAGGAGGCACCCGTGGCTGACAAGAGAATTCAGCGATAGAATGAAACTTAAATGAAAGATGTATATCACAGCAAACAGTAGCCAGATTATTGGGACAATTTCATAGGACAACAGAAGGAAAGAAAACGGGGCATATGGGCTGAGAATATGATGTAGGACGGGAAGCTGGCCAGGAATATAAAGAAGGATATATAAAAGCTTTTATATATATGTTAAGGGAAAAATAATAGCAAAGTCAAATGTGGGTCCCTTGAAGGCAGACGCTGGTGAAATTATTAGTGGGAACTCCGTAATGGGAGGGGGAGTTGAAGTGCTGAGCCACCGGGAGTTCAGGTAGGTTATTGCGGACTGAGCGGAGGTGTTCGGCGAAACGATCGCCCAGCCTCCGCATAGTCTCCCGATGTAAATCAGCTGACATCTAGAGCAGCGGATGCAAATAAATGAGGTTGGAGGAGATACAGGTGAACATTTGTCGCACCTGGAACAACTGCTTGGGTCCTTGAATGTAGTCGAGGGGGGAGGTGAAGGGACAGGTGTTGCATTTCTTGCGGTTGCATCGGAAAGTGCCCGGGGAGGGGGTGGTACGGGAGGGAAGGGAAGAATTGACAAGGGAGTTGCGGAGGGAACGGTCTTTGCGGAAGGCAGACTTGCGGGGAGATGGGAAGATGTGGCGAGGGGTGGGGTCACGTTGGAGGTGGCGGAAATGGCGGAGGATTATTTGTTGTATTTGCCGGCTGGTGGGATGAAAGCTGAGGACTAGGGGGACTCTGCCCTTGTTGCGAGTGCGGGGATGGGGAGAGAGAGCAGTGTTGCGGGGTATGGAAGAGACCCTGGTGCGAACCTCATCTATGGTGGAGGAGGAGAATCCCCGTTTCCTGAAGAGCGAGGACATTTCCGATGCCCTGGTGTGGAACGTCTCATCCTGGGAACAGATGCTGCGTAGGCGGAGGAATTGGGAGTAGGAGATGGAGTCTTTACAGGGGGCAGGGTGGGAAAACGTGTAGTCCAGATAGCCATGTGAGTCAGTGGGTTTGTAGTGTATGTCGGTCAGAAGTCTGTCTCCTGCGATGGAGAGACATTTAAACATTTAGCATTTAAAGGATATGTGTGCAGTTTCATGTCGAAGAATTGGATAGATTGATATGCGCCAAACGTGGGCAAATTGGATGAGCAGAGTTGCGGCGGCATGGTGGGCATGGACGTTGGGCCGAAGGGTTTGTTTCCACGGTTTGAAACTATAGACGTTGAGCAATTGTGCCTTTACGTCGGACGCAATACCAAACTATGTCTCAAATATATTTAATTTCATAAATTTGATTTACACCAGTATTAAAAAAAAACGAATCTTTCGAGACTAAGAGTAAACCTAGCAATTATAAACCTGTTAGTTTGACGCCAGTGGTGGGCAAATTAATGGAAAGAATACTTAGAGATAATATATATAAGCATCTGGATAAACAGGGTCTGATTAGGAACAGTCAACATGGATTTGTGCCTGGAAGGTCATGTTTGACTAATCTTCTTGAATTTTTTGAAGATGTTACTCGGGAAATTGATGAGGGTAAAGCAGTGGATGTTGTGTATATGGACTTCAGTAAGGCCTTTGACAAGGTTCCTCGTGGAAGGTTGGTTAAGAAGGTTCAATGGTTGGGTATTAATGGTGGAGTAGCAAGATGGATTCAACAGTGGCTGAATGGGAGATGCCAGAGAGTAATGGTGGATGGTTGTTTGTCAGGTTGGAGGCCAGTGACGAGTGGGGTGCCACAGGGATCTGTGTTGGGTCCACTGTTGTTTGTCATGTACATCAATGATCTGGATGATGGTGCGGTAAATTGGATTAGTAAGTATGCAGATGATACTAAGATAGGTGGGGTTGCGGGTAATGAAGTAGAGTTTCAAAGTCTACAAAGAGATTTATGCCAGTTGGAAGAGTGTGCTGAAAGATGGCAGTTGGAGTTTAATGCTGATAAGTGTGAGGTGCTACATCTTGGCAGGCCAAATCAAAATAGGACGTACATGGTAAATGGTAGGGAATTGAAGAATGTAGGTGAACAGAGGGATCTGGGAATAACTGTGCACAATTCCCTGAAAGTGGAATCTCATGTAGATAGGGTGGTAAAGAAAGCTTTTGGTGTGCTGGCCTTTATAAATCAGAGCATTGAGTATAGAAGTTGGGATGTAATGTTAAAATTGTACAAGGCATTGGTGAGGCCAATTCTGGAGTATGGTGTACAATTTTGGTCGCCTAATTATAGGAAGGATGTCAACAAAATAGAGAGAGTACAGAGGAGATTTACTAGAATGTTGCCTGGGTTTCAGCAACTAAGTTACAGAGAAAGGTTGAACAAGTTAGGGCTTTATTCTTTGGAGCGCAGAAGGTTAAGGGGGGACTTGATAGAGGTTTTTAAAATGATGAGAGGGATAGACAGAGTTGACGTGGAAAAGCTTTTCCCACTGAGAGTAGGGAAGATTCAAACAAGGGGACATGACTTGAGAATGAAGGGACTGAAGTTTAGGGGTAACATGAGGGGGAACTTCTTTACTCAGAGAGTGGTGGCTGTGTGGAATGAGCTTCCAGTGAAGGTGGTGGAGGCAGGTTCGTTTTTATCATTTAAAAGTAAATTGGATAGTTATATGGACGGGAAGGGAATGGAAGGTTATGGTCTGAGCGCAGGTAAATGGGACTAGGGGAGAATATGTGTTCGGCACGGACAAGAAGGGTCGAGATGGCCTGTTTCCGTGCTGTAATTGTTATATGGTTATATGGAGATATACAACAAAATTCGCTCTTGCTCTTCCGCCTTCCTGTCCAGATCCGCCGAATCGATGCCCACTTCCTCGTACTCCTTCTCCAGCGACGCCATGTCCACCCGCACGTCCTGGAACTCCCCTTCCTCCAGACCCTCTCCGACTTCCCAGTGGATAAAGGCCCGCTTGGCGTAATTCTTGTCGAACTTGAGGTTCATGCGGGTCCAGGCCATGGAGACGGCAGTGGTGTTGCTCAGCATGCAAACGGCTCGTTGCACCTTAGCCAGGTCGCCCTCTGGCACCACCGTTGGGGCCTGGTAGTTGATGCCTACCTGCGGGGAAGTAAAATAATAGACTCATATAAACTTTTAATAGTATCCATTGCGAGCTAAATGTTAAGAAACGTGGGCACCGGTCGGGAAGGTTCTCGCTTGTTCTGGATGTGGTAGATATCACAATACAGTGTGAACCCGCGGATTGGGTCAAGCTTCTGTTGCGTGGATTGGTCTACAATCTACACCTACCTTGAACCCGGTCGGGCAGTCCACGAACTGAATAGAGCGCTTGGTCTTGATGGTGGCGATGACGTATTGTTGACGTCCTTGGGCACCACGTCCCCGCGGTACATCATGCAGCACGCCATGTATTTGCCCTGGCGGGGGTCGCACTTGAGCATCTGGTTGGCCGGCTCCAAGCAGGCGTTGGTGATCCCTGACACGGACAGTTGCTCGTGGTAAGCCTTCTCGGCGGCGTTCAGGGTCGCGTGGGTCACCAGCGGGAAGTGAATGCGCGTGTAGGGGACCAGGTTTGTTTGGAGCTCGAGCAGGTCCACGTTGAGGGCGCCGTCGAAGCGCAGCGAGGCGGTGATAGACGACAGTAGCTGCACCAGCAGGCGGTTGAGGTTGGTGTAGATGGGGCGCTCGATGTCCAGGTTCCGCCGGCAGATGTCGTAAATAGCCTCGTTGTCCAGCATGAAGGAGAATTCGCAGTGCTCCAGGGTGCAGTGGGTGACCAGCACGGCGTTGTAGGGCTCGACCAAGGCGGTCGAGATCTGCGGCGCTGGGTAGACGGAAAATTCCAGCTTAGATTTCTTGCCGTAGTCGACGGACGGCAGATAAAGCGGAGAGCATTGAGAAGGAGAAACCAGGAGCGCCAGATGGTTGAATAACGGGCGCTGTTTCACGGTTGGAATCAGTTTCACAATCTACCAGCTTCAGGATGCGATCCATGACCAGGTCCACGATCTCCTTGCCGATGGAGCAGTGGCCCCGGGCATAGTTGTTGGCCGTGTCCTCCTTGCCGGGCTGAGATGGTCGGGGTGGAAGAGCTGCCGGTATGTGCCTGTCCGCACTTCATTTACAGGGGAGCGAACAGAGAACGGAGAATGATTCCTGGTCCGAGAACACTAACGCAATTATCAAGAAAGCTCATCAGTGCCTCTACTTCCTGAGAAGATTACGGAGAGTCGGTTTGTCAAGGAAGACTCTCTCTAACTTCTACAGGTGCACAGTAGAGAGCATGCTGACCAGTTGCATCGTGGCTTGGTTCGGCAAATTGAGCGCCCTGGAGAGGAAAAGACTACAAAACGTAGTAAACACTGCCCAGTCCATCATCGGCTCTGACCTTCCTTCCATCGAGGGGATTTATCGCAGTCGCTGCCTCAAAAAGGCTGGCAGCATCATCAAAGACCCACACCATCCTGGCCACACACTCATCTCCCTGCTACCTTCAGGTAGAAGGTACAGGAGCCTGAAGGCTGCAACAACCAGGTTCAGGAATAGCTACTTCCCCACAGCCATCAGGCTATTAAACCTGGCTCGGACAAAACTCTGATTATTAATAACCACTTTCTGCTATTTGCACTTTATCAGTTTATTTATTCATGTGTGCATATATTTATATCATGGTATAACACTAGCATTAGCAGTCAACAGAGCATATATCCTGACGGTGTTCACATCATAGCAGGGGACTTTAATCACGCGGACTTGAAGAAAATGCTGCCCAAATTCTACCAGCATGTTAAATGTGCTACAAGAGGAGCTAACACACTGGACAAGGTCTACTCCAACATCAAGCTGGGCTACAGGGCTAGACCACTACCACACCTGGGTCAGTCGGACCATATGTCCCTGCTCTTAATTCCTGCATATGCCACCCTCAGGAAAACCGCTCCTACTATTACAAAGACCATCACAACCTGGCCTAATGGTGCTTCTCAGCAGCTGCAGGACTGCTTCGACAGGACCAACTGGGAGGTGTTTGAACATCGGGACCTGGAGGTGTTCACAGACAGTGTACTGTGTTACATTAAAAACTGCATGGACACTGTCACAGTGGAAAACGCATCCGGGTCTATCCCAACCTGAAGCCCTGGATGACCCGGGAGGTCCAGCGGCTGTTGAAAGAGAGGAACACCGCTTTTAGGTCTGGCGATAGGGCTTTATACAGCACGGCCCGAGCTAACCTGAGGAGAGGCATCAGAGGCCAAATCAAACTACAGGAGGAAGATAGAGGACCACCTAGACAGTAACAACAGCAGGCAAGTGTGGCAGGGGATCCAGTATCTCACCAACTATAAGACCAACCTTGGAGCTGCTGAAGGTGACGCCTCGCTGGCAGAGGAGCTGAACCACTTCTTTGCTCGCTTTGAAATGGAGGCACCAGAGACAGCCACATCACAGCACATGGTCCACAGCAGCCCAACCCTCAAGATAGAGGAGCATGAGGTGAGGCGCACGCTGCGGGCCATCAATCCAAGGAAGGCTGCTGGACCTGATGGCGTCTCTGGACGCGTGTTGAAGGACTGCGCAGACCAGCTGGCTGGAGTCTGTATGAGGATTTTTAACCAATCTCTGGCCCAGTCCACTGTTCCACCCTGTCTGAAGTCCTCCACCATAGTCCGCTTGCCCAGACAAACCAACATCTCCAGCCTCAATGACTACCGGCCAGTCGCACACTCACACCAGTGGTGATGAAGTGTTTTGAAAAACTGGTCCGGGGTCATATCACATCACTCCTGCCCCGAAGCTTTGACCCCCACCAGTTTGCGTACAGAGCAAATAGATCTACAGAGGACGCTGTAGCCACAGCTCTCCATGCTGCACTGTCTCACCTGGAGCAGCGGGGGAGCTACGTGCGGATGCCCTTGGTGGACTACAGCTCTGCTTTTAATACCATCCTTCCCCACAAACTGGTGGACAAACTGGGGGACTTGGGACTTCCACACCACCTGCATGTGGATAAATAGCTTCCTGTCGTGTCGCAGCCAGAGAGTCAGAGTGGGCCATCATACATCCACAGCCCTCAGCCTCAGTACCGGCTCTCCACAGGGCTGCATACTGAGCCCCCTGCTCTACACACATGACTGCACCCCCGCCCACCACAGCAACACCATTGTCAAATTTGCGGATGACACTACGGTGGTGGGACTCATCTCCGGGGGGGGACGAGTACGCCTACCGGGATGAGGCGGAGCAGCTGACAGTGTGGTGTGAAGAAAATAACCTGCTCCTCAACACCTTAAAGACAAAGGAAATAATAATAGACTTTAGGAAGAATAAAACGGACATGGTACCATTGATTATCAGAGAGGACTGTGTGGAGAGGGTGGCGGATTTCCGCTTCCTGGGAATCCATATTGAGGGGGACCTGACGTGGAGCGTGAACACCACTGCGCTGCTGAAAAAGGTCCAGCAGAGACTGCACTTCCTGAGGGTGCTCAGGAAGAATAACATCACTCAGAGACTGCTGCTGTCCTTTTATCGGTGCTCCATTGAGAGCATACTAACATACTGTGTATGCGTATGGTACACCAGCTGGACAGCGGCTCAGAGGAAAGCGCTCCAGAGGGCCATTGACAACGCCCAGAGGATTGTCGGCTGCCCTCTCCTTACCTTGGAGGACTTACACAGTTCCCGCTTTTTACCATATATATCTTTGATTTGGATGAGAATTAGGATGACACAAAGCTGGGTGGCAGTGTGAACTGTGAAGAGGATGTTAGGAGGTTGCAGGGTGACCTGGATAGGTTGAGTGAGTGGGCAGATGCGTGGCAGTTGCAGTATAATATAGATAAATGTGAGGTTATCCACTGGCGGCAAAAACAAGGGGGCAGATTATTATCTCAATGGGGTTAGGTTAGGTAAGGGGAAGGTGCAGCGAGACCTGGGCGTCCTTGTACACCGGTCACTGAAAGTTAGGCTTACAGGTACAGCAGACAGTGAAGAAAGCTAATGGAATGTTGGCCTTCATACCAAGAGGATGTCATTATAGCAGTAAAGAGGTCCTTCTGCAGTTGTATAGGGCTCTGGTGAGACCACATCTAGAGTATTGTGTACAGTTTTGGTCTCCTAATTTGAGGAAGGAAATCCTTGTGATTGAGGCAGTGCAGCGTAGATTCACGAGATTGATCCCTGGGATGGTGGGACTGTCATACGAGGAAAGATTGAAAAGACTAGGCTTGTATTCACTTGAGTTTAGAAGGATGAGGGGGCATCTTATAGAAACATATACAATTATAAAAGGACTGGACAAGCTCGATGCAGGAAAAATATTCCCAATGTTGGGCGAGTCCAGAACCAGGGGCCACAGTCTTAGAATAAAGGGGAGGTCATTTAAGACTGAGGTGAGAAAAACCTTTTTTACCCAGAGAGTTGCGAATTTATGAAATTCCCTGCCACAGAGGGCAGTGGAGGCCACGTCATTGGATGGATTTAAGAGAGAGTTAGATAGAGCTCTGGGGGCATTGGAGAGGATATAGAAACATAGAAACATAGATTAGGGCAAGAATGTCTTTCCTCAGTTTAGGGCAAGAATGTCTTTCCTCAGAGTAGGTGTAGAGGAGGTTTATCACGATGCTGCCTGGTATTTGCTTAAAGCAGGTTGGACACACTTGTGTCGTTTGCTATATAACGTAGGAGGCCGAGAAGGAACGCGACGGTAGTTTGCACAATGATGATACAGAGATAGGTTAAAAGTCAGAACATTTTACGCAGGATAGAACTAGCAAGAACTCGGCCGCCTGATATATGGTGAGGCCCTGGCAATTTCACTGAGATGTGCGAGTATTTATTTTGCACGGAAACGGGTGGGTGCCTGGAACACGGAGTGTATGGAGGGATATAATTCACATGCAAATGGAGGACTTCTTCCGAGATGATCAAACTTTGCCCGCTCCCTTATCTCAGAGGACTTAGAGAGGCAGAGATCAGCCAGGATTGAATGGCTGAGTGGACTCAATGGGCCAAATGTCTTAATTATATTCCTATGACATATGAATTTGTGAACTTAGACACATTGTCCTGTCAGAAGGCTCTGAAATGGAAAGGACTTGAATGCAGACTCCCCGAGAAGTACTGAAGCAAAATCAAACCCCAAACGCGAATGGAACCGAAAGATAGAGACCTGGAACCGACAGAACCCAGAGCTGTAATCGAACAGACAGAATACTGAACTGACCAGGCGGCACCTAATTGGTGAAGATTTCAGATATTTTTTCCATGTGACAGATGATGGGAGCAGATTAAATGGACGTTTAACTCCTAAAAGCTCAGGGTCGGTGTTTGGAAACAGTCTCGTGTCTGGAGGCGGAGCAAGTGTGACAGGAGCCCTTCCGACATGGACGCCTCCTGGCGTCCTCTTTGGCTGGTCCGGATATTGGTGATGAACGTCACGGATCAGGTTGGGATCCAGGATGTCACGGGCAGGAATCCAGCTCCTCTCATCTTGACAGTAGCCCTCCCAGTCAACCAGGTAGTGGATCCCTCTGCCACGCCGCCGATACTTCTGCAGTGTACACCGGGCCACCGTTAATGGTGCCGGAAGGCGGAGGTAGCAGAGGGGCGGGAGACAGGGAGCTGGAAGACGCAGGCTTGACC
The DNA here is from genome assembly GCF_028641065.1 of Leucoraja erinaceus. Taxonomy (NCBI): domain Eukaryota; kingdom Metazoa; phylum Chordata; class Chondrichthyes; order Rajiformes; family Rajidae; genus Leucoraja; species Leucoraja erinaceus. The sequence goes on from NC_073387.1 coordinate 30,625, forward strand.
CGTGATACGCGGAAGGTGGGGGTGAAACCGCATTATTCGGGGCAGCCTTAGGCGGACAACGTAGCGAGCCTTAGGCGGACAACAGAATCAAGAATGGGCCAATAATCCGGGGTACACAAAAATGCTGTAGAAACTCAGCGGGTGCAGCGAAGGAAATAGGCAACGTTTCGGGCCGAAACATTTCTTCAGACGGATGGAGGGATGCCAACCTAACCCGGGGTGCCAACTTACGGGACTCGATGCGGGAGGGGGGGGGGGATCTCGGGTGGACAGCCACACCCTCTGACCAAACCGATAGCGAGGGGCAGTGGTCCGGTGACGATTCGCCTGTTGTGTGTACCTGGGTACGACGTGGAGCAGGGCAGAACTGGCTTCCTTCCGGGTCCGACAACCGCGCGCACAAATTCCTGGGCAGAGGGAACGGAGACCTCCTCCTCTTGGCGTGGAACAAAGGTGACGTATAAGCATGGGAGCAGTGGAATGGAGACAGACTGGCGGCAGAACTGGGCAGAGAATTGTGGGCATATTCTATCCATACCAATTAGCTAGACCATGTGGCAGGTTTGGCGGTCACCAGGCAACGTATGGTTAAGAAAGAACTGCAGATACTGGAAAAAATAGGTAGACAAAAAGCTGGAGAATCTCAGCGGGTGAGGCAGCATCTATTGAGCGACAGAATGCGTGACGTTTCGGATCGAGACTCTTCGTCAGACTGATGTGGGGGTGGGGAGGGGCCGGGAAGAAGAGAGGAAGAGGTGGAGACAGTAAGCTGTGGGAGATCTGGGAAGGGGAGGGGAAGGAGGAAGAAAGCAGGGCCCACCTGAAATTGGAGAAGTCCATATTCATACTGCTATGGTGTAAACTACCTAAGCGAAATAGGAGATGCTGCTCCTCCAATTTGCGGTGGGACTCACTCTGGCCACGGAGGACGCCCAGTTGCACTTCCCCGTTTCGTAACTTGTCACCGTTCAGATAACAATCTGCCGTCCTGTTCTTGCCACGAGTGGATAACTCACATTTATTCACATTAAACTCCATCTGCCATGCATCTGCCCACTCACCCAGCTTGTCCAAGTCACCCTGCATCCTCATAACATTCTCACAGTTCACACTGCCATCCAGCTTTATGTCATCTGCAAATTTGCTAATGCTACTGGTAATGCCTTCATCTAAGTCATTAATATGTATTGTATATAGCTGCGATCGCAGCACCGCGCTTGTGGCACCCCACTAGTCATTGACTGCATTCTGAAAAGGACCCATTAATCCCTACTCTTTGTTTCCTGTCAGTTAACCAATGTTCTATCCATGTCAGAAATCTACCCCCCAATATCGTGGACCTTATTAAATGTTTTCTGAAAATCCAGGTACACTACATCCACTGGCTCTCCCTTGTCCATTTTGCTTGTTACATCCACAAAAAATTGCAGAGATTTGACAAGCATGATTTCCCTTTCGTAAATCCATGCTGATTTGCACCGATCCTGTTACCGCTATTCAAATGTGCCGCTATTACATATTTGATAATCGACTCCAGCATCTTCCGCGCAACTGATGTCAGGCTAACTGCTCTATAATTCCCGGCTTTCTCTCGCCCTCCTTTCTTGAAGATCGTGATCACATTAGCTACCGTGCAATTCACAGGAACTGATCCAGAATCTATGGAACATTGGAAAATGATCACCAATGCATCCACGATTTCTAGAGCCACCTCCTTGAGTACCCTGGGATGCAGACCATCCGGCCCTGGGGATTTATCAGCCGTCAGTGCCGTCAGTCTACCCAACAGCATTTCCTGACTAATGTGAATTTCCTTCAGCTCCTCCATCAACCTGGGTCATCTGTCCACTAGTACATCTTGGAGATACTTCGTGTCTTCCTTAGTGAAGAAAGAACCAAAGTGCCCGTTTGCGATTTCCTTGGTCCCCATAATAAATCAATCTGTTTCTGTCTTCAAAGGACCCACATCTGTCTTAACTATTTGTTTTCCTCTTCACATACCTAAAGAAGCTTTTAGGTTACTTTCTGTTGTTCGTTAAAAGTTTCCCCATCCTCTGACTTCCCGCTCATATTTGCTATGTTATAAGTCTTTTATTTTATTTTTATATCCTTGACTTCCCTTCTTCTTCTTGCGCGTGGCGTGCACTGCCTAAAGTTGTAGGTCAACTTGTTCTGTTTGCTCTTCTTTCTGCACGTCGGGTTGATTGCAGTAGTCGAAACAGGGTGGACCACGTGAATGCTGTAATCTCGCACCCCTTGACTTCCCTTGTCGACTACGGTCGCTCTTATTCCCCTTAGAATCTTTCTTCCTCTTTGGAAAGAAATGAACGTGCATCTTCTGGATTATTCGCAGATATACCTGCCATTGCTGTTCCACCGTCATCCCTTCTATAATCCTATCTAGTGAACTATAGCCTGCTCCTCCCTCCTGCCTCAATAGTCCCCTTTGTTCAAATGGAATACTGACACTTCCGCTTTTACCTTCTACCTCTCAAATTGCAGATTAAAACATCATATTATGGCCACTACCTCCTAATGGTTCCTTTACCTTGAGGTCCCTTATCAAATCCGGTTAATTACATAACAAAAAATCCAGAATTGCCTGCTCCCTAGTAGGCTCCAGTCCAGGTTGCTCTAAGAATCCTTTCTTCTTTCTTTTAAAAATTTTTTATTAATTTTTCAAAAACAAACAAAAAATGATAAACATAACAGTGATATTGATACATAGGGATCAGGATTACATTAACAACAAGTGTAACCTAAGTATGAATCCAGTGTGAGAATACACATTGGGTATAGACCTCCCGATCTCTATGTAAATAAAGTTAAATGTTTAAAAGAGAACTTGTATATATAAAAACAAAAAGATACAAATAAAAAAATAGAATAAAGAGAAAAACAAAACCCCCTAAACTAAAATAGGCAAAATAAACCAAAAAAATCTGAGCTGCGAAGAATTTCAGTAATTTAGATCCCTGTTTGTCGTCAAGTCCGTCCCACCTTATAAAGGTAAAAAAATTATTAAAACGGTTGGAGAGGGAACACTTAATATCACAGAAACAAAGAAACATAGAAAATAGGTGCAGGAGTAGGCCATTCGGCCCTTCAGATTCAGATTCAGATTCAGATTCAGATTCAGGTGCAGAGCCTGCACCGCCATTCAGTATGATCATGGCAGATCATCCAACTCAGTATCCTGTACCTGCCTTCTCTCCATACCCCCTGATCCCTTTAGCCACAAGGACCTATTAATTCCCTATTAAATATAGCCAATGAACTGGCCTCGACTACATTCTGTGGCAGAGAATTCCAGAGATTCACCACTCTCTGAGTAAAAAATGCTTTTCTCATCTCAGTCCAAAAAGATTTCCCCTTTATCCTTAAACTGTGACCCCTTGTTCTGGACTTCCCCAACATCGGGAACAATCTTGCTGCATCTAGCCTGTCCAACCCCTTAAGAATTTTGTAAGTTTCTATAAGATCCCCCTCAATCTCGATATCCTAGCGAGTACAAGACGAGTCTATCCAGTGTTTCTTTATATGAAAGTCCTGACATCCCCGAAATCAGTCTGGTGAACCTTCTCTGTACCCCCTCTATGGCAAGAATGTCCTTCCTCAGATTAGGAGACCAAAACTGTACGTAATACTCCAGGTGTGGTCTCACGAAGACCCTGTACAACTGCAATAGAACCTCCCTGCTCCGATTCTCAAATCCTTTTGCTACGAATGCTAACATACCATTCGCTTTCTTCACTGCCTGCTGCACCTGCATGCCCATCTCCTCGTCTCCTCTCGTATAATCCATATATAGTTCACACCCATGGGATTTATCATATTCCCACTGGCCAAAGACATTTGACCTTCCCGATTCACTACCTAAGTGCTTTGCTCATTTTTGTATATTCCATCGGGACATTTTCCCATCTCAACATCCTAAAACGTGCTTGTATTTCATCTTGTGTAAGAATGAATGAACTACAGATGCTGGTTTACCACCGAAGATAGACTCAAAATGCCGGAATAGGCGCCGTCAGGGAGCATATCTGGAGAAAATGAATAGGTGACGTTTCGATTCGAGGCCCTACTTCAGACTCAACAGTTTCCTTCAAGTGTTTTTTCTTTTCCATAGATACAGAGCGAAAGGAGTCCCGTCGGCTGGCCGAGCGTGCGGCGCCCATCAATTCCCCTACCTCAAAATTATCCTACACACTAGGGACAATTTACAGACGCCAAATTAACCTGCGTCTTAACCTGCGTGAGCCTTTTTGAGTGTGTGAGGAAACCGGAGCACGCTGGGAAAACCGACGCGACGACGGGGAGAACATACAAACTCCGTGCAGATAAGCACCAGTAGTCAGAATCGAACCCGTGTCTCTGGCGCTGTAAAGCACCAGCTGTACCGCTGCTCCTCCGAGGTAGTTTCCTCTTTTCTTATTGACTGAATTTACCATCCAAGCTTCAGGAAACCCATCATGTTCCTTCATGTTCTGTGGAGTACATCAGAACTGAATTCCCATCACCACGTCTTTAAATGACTACTACAGGTAGGATGAGGACTTACATGAGAACAGCTGCTCCCAAATTACTCTCCCCACTTTCTGCCTAACAATGTTGTTATTTTCCATTCTCCGACCTCAAATAAATCGACAAAACAATCAGTCCTTAAAATAATTTTATCATCTTAAGTACAAAATCTATCAATATAATCTATTAAATCTGTATTAAATTAAACTTTTAACTAATACATGTTATTCTTCCTCTTCCCCCCTTCTCTCGAGGTCGGCGGAATCCACGGCCACCTCTTGGTAGTCCTTCTCCAGCGACGCCATGTCCTCCCGCGCGTCCTGGAACTCTCCTTCCTCCAGCCCCTCTCCCACGTACCAGTGGACAAAGGCCCGCTTGGCGTACATCTTGTCGAACTTGATGTTGAGACGGGTCCAGGCCATGGAGATGGCGGTGGTGTTGCTCAGCATGCAGAGAGCGCGTTGCACCTTGGCCAGGTCGCCCCCTGGAACAACTGTCGGGGGCTGGTAGTTGATGCCCACCTGCGGGCGGAAATAAAAACATTTTAAAATTAATTCCACTTGCACAAAAATGCCTGCATTGTCAGTTTAGTACAGCGTCCTTAAATTATACAAATGACCATTGATTAATAGCTTAGCGATTCCGTTAAATAAATTAAATGGCTGTAATTATTCACCGGATTGCCATCAGAGCCGCAAGCTCCGATACAAGTGTGTTAGTGTCATGAAGGTAAGATGCTGTGCAGCAGGGAAGCGAGCTCTTCCAGCCACCTTGTCCATGTCCACAGTTGGCATATTGGGCTCGTCTCATTTGCATGCGACTGGCCTATATCCTTCTAAACCCTTCCTGTACATCCTATGTTTTGGGAATTTCTATCTATGCTTTAAATGTGGCAAATGTAAGGGATTCTAGCTTTACCTGACAACTCGTTCCAGCTGCGGACTACACTATGAATAGATTAATTGTTCGGGAGGTCCCTCTTAAATATCTCATCTCTCGCCTCACGTAGATGACATCCAATATTGAGATGTTAAGATGAGAGCACATCTTATCCATGTCCCTCGTGATCTTCCACACCAGGATATGCCTGCCCCTCAGATTTCTACGTTCCAAATGAAAAAGAGCCCTAGCCTATCTATCCTCTCCCAAAAACGCAAGGCCACAAGGACAAGGACTGTCCGGATGAGACCCTCCTCCACCCTTTGCAAAATGTTCAAACTCTTAAAGAAGGGTGTGTGCGTGTCTTCGGGTGCTGATATGATTTATTTCCTTAGTACAAATGGTGCCAAGGATGCATTCTTAGTTCGTTGCATGTATGTTGGTATTCCAGCAGATGAGTTATACTGCATGGGTGTGCATGGAAACGCGAGCGTTGGCCACACTCACCTTGAACCCGGTCGGGCACCAGTCCACGAACTGGATGGAGCGCTTGGTCTTGATGGTGGCGATGGAGGCGTTGACGTCCTTGGGCACCACGTCCCCGCGGTACAGCATACAGCACGCCATGTACTTCCCCTGGCGAGGGTCGCACTTCAACATCTGGTTGGCCGGCTCGAAGCAGGCGTTGGTCAATTGGGAGACGGACAGTTCCTCGTGGTAAGCCTTCTCTGCAGAAATAATGGGAGCATAGTTGACGAGCGGGAAGTGGATGCGTGGGTAGGGAACCAGGTTGGTTTGGAACTCAGTCAGGTCCACGTTGAGAGCGCCGTCGAACCGCAGCGAGGCGGTGATAGACGACACTAACTGTGCCATCAGGCGGTTGAGGTTGGTATAGGTGGGTCGCTCGATGTCCAGGTTCCGCCGACACACGTCGTAAATGGCCTCGTTGTCCATCATGAAGGCGCAGTCGGAGTGCTCCAAGGTGCAGTGGGTGACCAGCACCGCGTTGTAGGGCTCGACCACAGCCGTGGAGATCTGCGGCGCCGGGTAGATGGAAAACTCCAGCTTGGATTTCTTGCCGTAGTCCACGGAGAGTCTCTCCATGAGGAGGGAGGTGAAGCCCGAGCCGGTGCCGCCGCCGAAACTGTGGAAGATGAGGAACCCCTGCAGTCCGGTGCACAGATCGGCCTGAGGGGGGAGAATGGACAAAAGCTCAATTCTGTGCCGACGTGTAAAAGGAAGGAGCGACACCAGAGGGTTATGGTGCTCTCTACAGCCGGCGCCGAGCGAGATGGTTCGGTGAGTATCTCAGTGATAAACAGAGCGGTGACAATGAGTATTTGGGAACACCGTGGCCGCAGCACTCGCGAATAATCCAGTGCAACCGGATACATTGGCGCTGTAAGCACGCGGAGCAATTTGCAGTCCCTGAGCAACCTACCAGTTTCCGGATGCGATCCAGGACAAGGTCCACGATCTCCTTGCCGATGGAGCAGTGGCCCCGGGCGTAGTTATTGGCCGCGTCTTCCTTGCCGGTGATGAGCTGCTCAGGGTGGAAGAGCTGCCGGTAGGTGCCCGTCCGCACCTCATCTACATGGCGGCACAGAGAGAGAATTAACCAATGCCACACACTGCCCCCTCTCCGCACGGGAAGGACTTAAGAGAACGCCCAACATTCTCCTCAACCTCCAACTTACCGATCACCGTGGGCTCCAGGTCGATGAACACAGCCCTTGGTACGTGCTTGCCCGCACCCGTCTCGCTGAAGAAGGTGTTGAACGAATCGTCGCCGCCTCCGATGGTCGAGTCGCTGGGCATCTGTCCATCCGGTTGGATCCCGTGCTCCAGGCAATACAACTCCCAGCAAGCATTGCCAACCTGGACGCCAGCCTGGCCGATGTGGATTGAAAGACACTCCCGCTGTTGGCGAGGGGAAACAGGCGATGAGATATTAGGGCGAGAGGTGCGCGTTGGTAATTACTCGTTTGCTGGTGCAGGCCGCGTGATCTACATAATTCCTATTGATCACCACTTGGACTTGTTCATACCCTGTTTGCCGCTCATCATTCATCGTCCCACGCCCAATATGACCACCATCTCAGTTCCACCCAACATTGCAATTCGCAGACTCTCCACGCTGCCTTCGCCAATTGTAACCCTCAAATTCCTCGAAATTGCATTCTTAATTTCCCTGCCCAATATTACCCTAAAAAAACCCCCCCCCCCCCCCCCCCCCGTTGCCGTCTCATTCCCGCTCTAAGTACTCAGTTATCTACCACGTTCCCATTCCTGTGCGCTCTCCCCTTCCCGCGTCCGGTGTCCGTAGACAATCGCTTCCTTCCCCCGTGGATCCCTCGCCCGGGGAACACGCGCGTCCCGCGGACATTCTCCCGCGCGCTGACCATGTTGCTCCGCTCGCGTGGTTCTCGAGACTGTGACGCAATGCGGCGCCGCTCCGGTATTTATACGGCCCCGGGGATAGAACGGTGGCGTTGGCCAAACGCGCGCCGATTGGGCAATGAGGACAATGACCTTGGTTGCCACAGGAAACAAACATAGAAGGTTCCAAGGCGCTCGTTGCTGAATTGTGACGTAATACAATGGACCCCCAGTGACGCAATCCATTGGCTGTCTTTACCTCCCAGATTCCAATCTATCAATTACAGCTGGAAATTAAAGTATCTGACCACATGCCTCCAAATGATACCGAGCGCCAACTATTTGACTTCCTAACCCCATGGAATCAACTGGTCGTATTAATTTAGCTACTTTACCGGTGGGAAAATGGCTGCAGATCACACCGAATGTGATGTTAATCCCACGCATACATGAGATAACCATCAATTTCTCTCCCTTCATCACTTCATAATCCGGGATCTCCGGTCTATCATCCCATTGTCTGACATCAAATGATATTGATTTATTACCATCACCTGTGCTGTGAAAAAAATATTTGTCAGGCGTACTATCCACGCAGATCACATCACTCCTCAGTATATCTGGTAGCGCAACACGAAAAAACGCAAGGTGCAGAGTGTAGTGTTACATCTAGAGAATAAAAAGAGCGTTTTTATTTTCAAGCATGAGGACCACAGGAAGGTAGCGCAGGTGAGGTCTGCTGCGGACAATCTGTCCCTGAATCAGGTGGTACGTTCTTTTATGCTTTAGTACACGCTGTCCAACAGAAGTGGAGAGAAGAGTGAATGACCGGGGCTTAAGGATGGCAGGGAGAGGTTGGGGGTGGGAGTGACCCTTGATTGTGACGATATCATGCAATTAGATTCCAGTTGATGAATCACTGATTAATTAAGTCTGATTGAACATCTCGTTTGATTGCAAGATGTACTCTACAAATATGATGACGTGCAATCCATCAGAATCCCAGCTATCTCCAATCTCGTTAGGATGAATCGCAAAGATATCATATTGATGGATTTATAGAGTGATAGAGTCAAAGCGCGATACAGTGTGGAAACAGGCCCTTCGGCTCAACTTCCCACACCGGCCAACATGTCCCAGCTACACTAGTCCCACCTGCCTGCCCTTGGACCATATCCATCCAAACGTGTCACATCAATGTACCTGTTTAACTGTTCCTTATACGATCGGATAGTTGCAGTCTCAACCACCTCATCTGGCAGCTTGTTCCATGCAATCACCACCCTTTGTTTGACAAGGTTACCCCTCACATTCCTATTAAATCTTTATCCCTTCACCTTGAATCTATGTCCTCTGGACCTCGATTCCCCCACTCTGGGCAGGAGATTCTGTGCATCTACCCGACCTGTTTTTCCTCATGATTTTTAACACCTCTATACGATCACGCCTCGTCCTCCTGCGCTCCTAGGAATAGCGACCCAGCCTGCTAAAACTCTCCCAAAAGCTCTGCCCCTCTTGTCCTGGTGGCATGCTCGTAAATCTGCACTGAACCCTTTCAAGCTTGACTATATGTTTCCTATAACATAGTACCCAGAACTGAAAACAATTCTCCAAATGCGTTCTTATCGTCTTTGTGGCAAACGGAATATATCACCATGGATAGCAGATAGACACAAAATGCTGGAGTAACAGCTGGACAGGTATCATTTGTTCTCTCCAGAGACTGAGTTGCGCCAGCATTTTGTATTTATCTTCATTTTAAACCAGCATCTGCAGTTCTTTCCTGCACAGTTTGGACAACTGGTTGCACGGATGTCTGAGGGCAAAGAGTGGCAATAAAGGTGGCCTTTCTGATTTGGCTGCAAGAGGCAAGCGGTCGGTGCGATGGCAGTTCCTCTCCACGTTGTATATCAATGATTTGGATAAGGGAATTGAATGATTGTTGGGAAGTTTGGTGATGCTGCGAACGTAGGTGTGAGGGCAGATAGTGTAGATAAAGCAGCGACTCTGCCGAAGGATTTGGACATGTTTGGAAAGTTGGCAAAGAAATGGCAAATGGAGTACAGCGAAGCAAATTGCGGAGATCGGCATTTTGATAGTAAGAATCAATCGAGAAAATCGAGGCAATCCAGAAAACTGAGGTTCAAAGGAACTTGGGAACGCTGATACAGGATTCCCAAAAGGGGCTAGTGGATTCAAGGGATATGGGGAGAAGGCAGGCACGTGTTATTAATTGGGGACGATCAGCCACGATCACATTGAATGCCGGTGCTCAATAGAAGGGCCGAATGTCCTGTATATTGTAAATAGCTGCAGGTCCCAGCATCGAGCCTTGCGGTACCCCACTAGTCACTGCCTGCAATTCTGAAAGGGACCCGCTAATCCCTACTCTTTGTTTTCTGTCTGCCAACCACTTCTCTATCCATGTCAGCATTCTACCCCCAATTCCACGTGCCCTAATTTTGCCCACTAATCTCCTATGTGGGACCTTATGAAAGGCTTTCTGAAAGTTCAGGTACACTACATCCACTGGCTGTCCCTTGTACATTTGTGGATTTAGGAAGGGGAAATCATGCATGACAAATCTTCTGGACATTTTTGAGGATGTAACAAGTAAAATGGACAAGGGAGAGCCAGTGGATGTAGTGTACCTGGACATTCAGATGAGTTAAACAGGTACTTTGGATCCGTCTTCAATAAGGAGGACACAAACAATCTTTCTAATGTACTAGTGACGTTGGACCATGGGAGGAAATGAAGGAAATCCACATTAGGCAGGACATGGTGTTGAGTAGACTGATGGGACTGAAGGCTGATAAATCCTCAGGGCCTGGTGATCTGCATTCCAGTGTACTTAAGGAAGTGGCTCTAGAAATCGTGGACGCATTGGTGATCATTTTCCAATGTTCTATAGATTTAGGATCAGTTCCTGGGAATTGGAGGGTAACTAATGTTATCCCACTTTTTAAGAAAGGCGGGAGAGAGAAAACAGGGAATTATAGACCAGTTAGCCTAACATCAGTGGTGGGGAAGATGGTCCAGTCAATTATAAAAGATGAAATAAGGGCACATTTGATAGCAGTAACAGGATCGGTCCGAGTCAGCATCGATTTACGAAGGGGAAATCATGTTTGACTAATCTTCTGGATTTTTTGAGGATGTAACTAGGAAAATGGACAAGGGAGAGTCAATGGATGTAGTGTTCCTGGACTTTCAGAAAACATTTGATAAGGTCCCACATTGGACATTAGTGGGGAAAATTAGGGCACATGGAATTGGGCGTAGAGTGCCGACTTGGATTGGTTGGCAGACAGGAAACAAAAGAAGGGGTTAATGTGTCCTTTTCGGAATGGCAGGCAGTGACTAGTGGGGCACCACAAGGCTCAGTGCTCTGCCTCAGAAGGCAGTGAAGGCCGATTCACTGGATGCATTCAACAGAGAGTTAGAAAGACCTCTTATGGCCAGCGGAATCAAGGGGTATCGGGAGAAGGCTGGGACGCGGTACTGATTGCTGAAGATCAACCATGATCACATTGAACGGCTCAAAAGGCCGCATACCATAATCCTGCACCTATATAACCATATAACCATATAACAATTACAGCACGGAAACAGGCCATCTCGGCCCTACAAGTCGGTGTCAAACAACTTTTTTTTCCCTTAGTCCCACCTGCCTGCACTCATACCATAACCCTCCATTCCCTTCTCATCCATATGCCTATCCAATTTATTTTTAAATGATACCAACGAACCTGCCTCCACCACTTCCACTGGAAGCTCATTCCACACCGCTACCTATTGTCTATGTATCTATGTATCTATGCATATAACGCGACCGCTGTGCCAATGTGCCATTTCAGTTTCGAGAACACTAGTACATAAAGAGTAATGGTCAGGCCCCATGAGACGTTGGTTAGGCTACGTTTGGAATATTGTAAGCGGTCGTGGGCCTCATAGCTAAGGAAGGGTGCGCAGGCGTCGAGAGGGCCCAGAGGAGGGTTAGTGGAATGATCCCGGCGATGATTGGGTAAACGTATGATGAGGAGAGTTTGATGTTACTGTGCCTATACTCGCTAGAGTTTAGTAGAATTTAGGAATACCTCATTGGAACACACAGAACAGTGAAAGGCTTGGATCTAGTGGATGTGGGGAGGATGGCTCTACTAGTGGAGAGCCGAGGACTAAAGGTCATAGCCTCAGATTTAAAGAACATTCTTTTAGGAAGGAGATAGGGGGGAATTTATTTTGTCAGAAGATGGCGAATCTGTGGGATTCTTTGCCACAGAAGGACGTGGAGGCCAAGTCAGTAGATATTTTTAAGGCAGAAATCGATATATATTTGATTAGTACAGGTGCCAGAAGTCATGGTGAGAAGGCAGAAGAATGCGGTTAGGAGGTAGAAAAATACCAACTATGATTGAATGGCGGAGTATACTTGATGGGCCGATTTACATAATTCTACTACTCCTTATGACCTTCATCCTGATGTGTCTCGGGATGGGAACTGTTCTCGGGGCAGGGGTTGGTCAGTGGGTGCAGAGACTCGATTCAGGAAAGTCCTCGGGGACCTGTGGGTGTGGAGTGTCACAATGGTAAATGGCCTCGTTATTCAGTCTTTTACGGTGAGTGCGAGATTCTCATGAACAGTACAGTTAGGCACAGGAACAGGCCCTTCGGCCCACAATGTCCGTGTCAAACACAATGTCCAATTAGACTAACCTCTGCTTGCGCGTGATCCATATCCGCCCATTCCATATCTACTCTCCCTCTAGACCTTTATGTTAATGGAAACCACCGGAGAAAATTCAGTAGCTCCTGCTAAATGCCCCTCATTGCCCTGTCCTTCTGGGTCGACCTCTGCCCCTCGCTGTCGGCTTGGTTAGAGAGTATGGCTGTCCACCCGAGATTTCCCCTCCGCGTTCAGTCGCGTAGTAATGCCCCTGTCCCACTTACTTAACCTGAACGGAAACCTCTGGAGACTGTGAGCCCCACCCAAGGTTTCCGTGCGGTTCCCGGAGGTTTTTGTCAGTCTCCCTACCTGATTCCACTGCCTGCCACCTCCGGCATCCACCTGCAACCTCCGGTAACGGCACGGAAAACTTGGGTCGGGCGCAAAGTCTCCAGAGGTTTCCGTTCAGGTTTCCTAAGTGGGACAGAGGCATTGGTTGGCACCCCGGGTTATTGGCCCATTCTCGATTCTGTTGTCCGCCTAAATCTCGCTCTGTTGTCCGCCTAAGACTGCCCCGAACTATGCGGTTTCACCCCCACCTTCCACGAATCCCGGGTTAAGCCAGTGTCCTCCAGCTCCCTCTCTCTCGCCCCTCTGCTATCTCCACCTTCCCGCACCATGAACGATGGGCCGGTGTACACTGCTGATATCCCGGCGGCGTGGCAGAGGGATCCACTACCTGACTGACCGTGATGGTGAGGGTCCAGTGGAGATGAGCTGGATTCCTGCCCATGACATTCTGGTCCCCAACCTGATCCGTGACGTTCATCACCAATATCCGGACCAGCCAACGAGGACGCCAGGAGGCGTCCATGGCGGAGGGCTCTTGTCACAATGGCCACGCCTACAGACACGAGACTGTTTCCACACACCGACCCTGAGCTATAAGGAGTTACACGTCCATTTAATCTGCTCCCATCATCCAATCAGGTGCCGACTGGTCAGTTCAGTATTCTGTCTGTTCGGTTACAGCTCTGGGTTCTGTCGTTTCCAGGTCTCTATCTTTCGGTTCCATTCGCGTGTGGAGTTTGGTTTTGCTTCAGTTCTTCTCGGTGAGCCTGCATTCGAATCCTTTCCATTTCAGAGCCTCCTGACAGGACAATATTAACAGGGCCCTATAAGTTCACAAATTCATAAGTTATAGGACTATAATGAAGACATTCGACCTTTTGAGTCCACTCCGCCTTTCAATCCTGGCTGAACTCTGCCACCGCAAGTCCTCTGAGATAAGGGAGCGGGCAAAGTTTGATCTTCTCTGGAAATTTGGAAGTCAAATTATGGAATTGCCCGTGGGTGAACCTTCTGGCAGCAGACACGGCCATACTCTGTATATTCGTGTTCACGACTAAAAACCTCTTAAATACCTCCGTGTTCCAGGCACCCACCAGTTTCAGTGCAAAATAAATACTCGCACATCTCAGTTAAAATGCCAGGGCCTCACCATATATCAGACCTTCGAGTTCTTGCTAGTTCTATCCAGCGTAAAATGTTCTGACTTTTAACCTATCTCTGTCTCATCATTTTGTAAACTACCATCGCGTCTCTTCTCGGCCTTAAACGCTGCAGATCAAAGGACACAGGTTTGTCCAACCTGCTTTAAGCTAATACCAGACAGCATCGTGCTAAACTTCCTCTACACCTAATCTGAGGAAAGACATTCTTGCCCTAATCTGAGGAAAGGCATTCTTGCCCTAATCTGAGGAAAGGCATTCTTGCCCTAATCTGAGGAAAGACATCTTGCCCTAATCCGAGGAAATACATTCTTGCCCTAATCTGAGGAAAGACATTCTTGCCATAGAGGGAGTACAAAGGTTCACCAGACTGATTCCTGGGATGGCAGGACTTTCATATGAATTTAGAAGGACTTGCATCTGGACAGGCCAGATCTGCAGGAAGATTATTTCCGGTTGTGGAAGTCCAGAACAAGGGATCACATTTTAAGGATAAGGAGGATGTCTTTAAGGACCGAGATGAAAATAATCATTTTTTACACAGAGAGTGGTGAATCAGTGGAAACATCTGCCAACAGAAGGTAGTTGAGGCCAGTTCATTGGCTATATTTAAGAAGGAGTTAGATGTGGCCCTTGTCGCAAAAGGGATCAAAGGGTATGGAGAGAAGGCAGGTACAGTTGGATCATCAGGCATTGTCATATTGAATGGCGGTGCAGGCTCGAAGGGCCGAATGGCCTATTCCTGCACCTATTTTCTATGTTTCTATGTTTCTATGTCCTCTCTAATTCCTCCATATCAAAAATACACACAATACTCGAAGATCGGCCGAAGCAAAGCCACATAACGCTACCACAGGTATTCATGGCGATTATACTTTACGGGAGCTGGTATGTGAGATATTAATAAATTAACCCAACAGTGGATGTATTCTATTTCAGTATGGACGGCGCAAGACAATCGCTTTGTCTTCAAAATATGTCATCAATTCCAATTGGGAGGTTTATCGACTAAATCAATAATGTAATCTTGACGAATAGAAATCGAGCACAAATATTTACCAGAGGGGAAAGATGAGGAGGAAATATTTAATGTGAGGGAGTACAATTTTGATAAGAACCTGAGGGCTAACCTTCTCACACAGAACATTGTGTGAATTTGGAACAAACGGCCGGAGGAAGCAATCGAGGCAGGTGTCACAACAGCATTTGAAATGCATCGAATTCGTTGCCAAGATTTGAGACTTTCGACAAAAACAAGGATTTGATTTCGGGTTTAATTCATTACTGATTTATTGTGAGAAGTAGGGTCACGACCCTAAACGTCACCCATTCCTTCTCTCCAGAGATGCTGCCTGTCCCGCTGAACTACAGTTTTTTTTGCATTTACCTTAATGTATTACTCTCCTTTTGGGGGGCTGATGTTGCGACGATTGGACGTTGGGGGTGTCCGTGTTGACGCGACTATTGAAACGCCCAATGATCCTCGGTTGTGACGGTCGAGATGCCGACGGTTCTTTGCGCCGTTGGAAGTAGAGGTCGCCTCTGTTGCGTCACTCGCGCTGAGAACCAATCCGCGTTCTCTGTACCTTTGTCTCCGCGTTCCACGGGTTGCTGGCGGCCAATCACAGCGCGGCCCGAGTGTATGGAACGTACTATTGAGCGGGGTATAAAAGGGACGCGTTCGGCGAATGCGACACATTGTCTGGAGCTGAGAGACTGGAAGGGACATCATGGTGGGTGATCCCGTGGCTGGGCGGCGGGTCGTCGTGTGAAACTAGTGATGGGGAGAGCCGGGATAACTCCAGAGAACCCGGAACGAAGACCCATGGGTGGAGAGTGTTTCCGCGGTGACCACGCAGGGCAAACGCGTTGATCCGGTCGCACACTCTGGTATGACGTGGGGAAAATGTTAGCACTCGGAACCAATATCCGTGGGAATAACACAATCATATCTTCCCCTTTTCCTCCACCGACCTACCCCCTCTTTATCTCTCTCTCCAGCGTGAGTGTATCTCCATCCACATCGGCCAGGCCGGAGTTCAGGTCGGCAACGCTTGCTGGGAGCTCTATTGCCTGGAGCACGGGATCCAGCCGGATGGACAGATGCCGAGCGACAAGACCATCCGGGGCGGCGACGACTCCTTCAACACCTTCTTCAGCGAGACTGGGGCGGGCAAGCACGTTCCCCGGGCCGTGTTCCTTGATCTGGAGCCCACGGTGATCGGTAAGCTGACATGTTGGGCTTGTCTGAAACCTTCCCCGCGGCGGTTGCCGGGGCGTGTGCTTCTTAATGAACCAGTTTCTTAATGAACTGGTTCATTCTCCGTTCTCTGTTCGCTCCCCTGTAGATGAAGTACGGACAGGCACATACCGGCAGCTCTTCCACCCCGAACAGCTCATCACTGGCAAGGAGGACGCGGCCAACAACTACGCCCGGGGCCACTGCTCCATCGGCAAGGAGATCGTGGATCTGGTCCTGGATCGCATCCGGAAGCTGGTAGGTTGTGGAAGCGAATTCAACCGTGAAACAGTGCCCGTTATTCAACGATCTGGCGCTCCTGGTTCGCCCGCGCCGATTCCGCACCTTGATGAGTATAGAAGTTGGGATGTAATGTTAAAATTGTACAAGGCATTGGTGAGGCCAATTCTGGAGTATGGTGTGCAATTTTGGTCGCCTAATTATAGGAAGGATGTCAACAAAATAGAGAGAGTACAGAGGAGATTTACTAGAATGTTGCCTGGGTTTCAGCAACTAAGTTACAGAGAAAGGTTGAACAAGTTAGGGCTTTATTCTTTGGAGCGCAGAAGGTTAAGGGGGGACTTGATTGTTTTTAAAATGATGAGAGGGATAGACAGAGTTGACGTGGAAAAGCTTTTCCCACTGAGAGTAGGGAAGATTCAAAAAAGGGGACATGACATGAGAATTAAGGGACTGAAGTTTAGGGGTAACATGAGGGGGAACTTCTTTACTCAGAGAGTGGTAGCTGTGTGGAATGAGCTTCCAGTGAAGGTGGTGGAGGCAGGTTCGTTTTTATCATTTAAAAATAAATTGGATAGTTATATGGATGGGAAGGGAATGGAGGGTGATGGACTGAGAGCAGGTATATGGGACTAGGTGAGATTATGTGTTCGGCACGGACTAGAAGGGTCGAGATGGCCTGTTTCCGTGCTGTAATTGTTATATGATTATATGGTTAAATGAATGATCTATCCCTCAGCATACTCTAGCAACTTTCCATCTCCAGATATTACACAAAAATGACAGTTGTTAGGGTGCGACCACAGATGTTAGACACCTCTCCAGAGGGTCAGTTTACTTCTGCAACACTCACACTCACCCCACCATTATACTTCTCAATGCTCTCCGCTTTATCTGCCCACAGGCCGACCAGTGCACCGGACTGCAGGGGTTCCTCATCTTCCATAGTTTCGGCGGCGGCACCGGCTCGGGCTTCACCTCCCTCCTCATGGAGAGACTCTCCGTCGACTACGGCAAGAAATCCAAGCTGGAGTTTTCCGTCTACCCGGCGCCGCAGATCTCCACCGCCGTGGTCGAGCCCTACAACGCCGTGCTGGTCACCCACTGCACCCTGGAGCACTCCGACTGCTCCTTCATGCTGGACAACGAGGCTATTTACGACATCTGCCGGCGGAACCTGGACATCGAGCGCCCCACCTACACCAACCTCAACCGCCTGCTGGGGCAGGTAGTGTCGTCCATCACCGCCTCGCTGCGCTTCGACGGCGCCCTCAACGTTGACCTGCTCGAGCTCCAGACCAACCTGGTCCCCTACCCGCGCATTCACTTCCCACTGGTGACGTACGCGCCCATGATCTCGGCTGAGAAGGCTTACCACGAGCAACTCTCCGTGTCGGAGATCACCAACGCCTGCTTCGAGCCGGCGAACCAGATGCTCAAGTGCGATCCCCGCCAGGGCAAATACATGGCGTGCTGCATGATGTACCGCGGGGACGTAGTGCCCAAGGACGTCAACGCCTCCATCGCCACCATCAAGACCAAGCGCTCCATCCAGTTCGTGGACTGGTGCCCGACCGGGTTCAAGGTAGGTGTAGATTGTAGACCAATCCACGCAACAGAAGCTTGACCCAATCCGCGGGTTCACACTGTATTGTGATATCTACCACATCAAGAACAGCCGAAAATCTTCCTGAACGATGGCCCGGGTTTCTTAACATTTAGCTCGCAATGCATACTATTGAAAGTTTCTATGAGTCTCTTCTTTCTCTCCCACGCAGATAGGCATCAACTACCAGCCCCCGACGGTGGTGCCAGGGGGCGACCTGGCGAAGGTGCAACGGGCCGTCTGCATGCTGAGCAACACCACCGCCGTCTCCATGGCCTGGACCCGCATGAACCTCAAGTTCGACAAAATGTACGCCAAGCGGGCCTTTGTCCACTGGTACGTGGGAGAGGGTCTGGAGGAAGGAGAATTCCAGGACGCGCGGGAAGACATGGCGTCGCTGGAGAAGGACTACGAGGAAGTGGGCATCGATTCGGCGGATCTGGACAAGAAGGCGGAAGAGGAAGAGTGAATGTGTTGTATATTTATACAGATTCGTTTTTTGTATACTGGTGTAAATCTAATTTACGAAATTAAATCTATTTGAGACTTAGTTTCGTGTTATGTCCTTTGTCAAGACACTGTTACTTAATGTCTATAGATCTATATCGTGGAAACAGATCCTTCGGACAGATCCTTCCATGCCGCCTCATCTCTGCTCATCCAATTTGCCCACGTTTGGCGCATTCACTATATCAAATTCTTCGCCATGTAACTGCATAAATATCCTTTAAATGTTACTGTAACCGCTTCTGCTTTATAACCTGGAACCTCGTGCCGCATCCGCCACCGCCTGCGAGGTAAATGTGCCCCTCAGATTCCTCTAACTGTTTCCCCTCTCATCTCGAACCTATGCCCTCTAATTTTTGATTCCTCTATGGTACGAAAGGTCTCCGTGCATTAACTCTATGTATGCCGCTCATGATTTCATAAACCTCCACAGGGACTCTACTCGGCCTTCTGTGTTCCAATGATTACAGATTGTGCCTGCCTGACCGCCCCCTACATCTCAATCCTACGAGTCGTGGCATCGTAAATCATCGCATCTCATAAATCATCATTCAGATTTATCTCTGGATGGGGATGTTTGTAGAGCTGGGGGTTGGTCAATGATGAGGAAATTTATTTCTTGAAAGTGTTCGGGGTCCACGGGTCACAACGTTCCAGTCATTGAAACCCCTTGAGCTCATGGAGCGTGCTGACCCGGCGGCGAGAATGGGCACGGCTCCCGTGTTCATAGACCAAAAAACTTACCACAGTACAGCTCAGGAACGGGTCCAGCGGCCCACAGTGTTGGCGCCGAACGTGCTGCCAAGCTAAAATATCTCAACTGCCAGTACAATGTGATCATGGCTGATCATCCCCAATCAGTGCCCCGTTCCTGCCTTCATACCATATCCCCGACTCCGCTATTTTTAAGAGCCCTATCTAGCTCTCTTTTGAAAGCATCCAGAGAACCCGCCTCCACCGCCCTCTGAGGCAGAGAATTCCACAGACTCACCACACTCTGGGAGAAAAAGTATTCCATCGTCTCCGTTCTAAATGGCTTACCCCTTATTCTTAAACTGTGGCCCTTGGTTCTGGACTCCCCCAACATCGGGAACATGTTTCCTGCCTCTAGCGTGTCCAAACCATTTAACAATCTTATATGTTTCAATGAGATCTCCTCTCATCCTTCTAAACTCCAGAGTATACAAGCCTAACCGCTCCATTCTCTCAGCATTGACAGTCCCGCGATCCCGGAAATTAACCTTGTAAACCTATGTTGCACTCCCTCAATAGCAAGAATGTCCTTCTTCAAATTAGGACTTCTGCACTGTCTTCATAATATGTGACCAACCCAGCTACTGATAACTTTGTGGGATGGACTTATGCTGTCATGTCATCTTCACAAATAGAAATGTAAGCAAAAACGTTTTGCAGAAAGCGGCATTGTCTGCCTCACAGCGCCAGAGACCCGGGTTCGATGCTGACCACGGATGCTGTCTGTGCGGAGTTTGTACGTTCTCCCTGTGACCGTCTGGGTTTTCTCTCGGTTCCCTCCCACACTGCAAAGACGTACAGGTTTGTAAGTTAATTTGTTGATCGGTAAAATTGCAAATTGTTGCTAGTGTAGAGGATAGTGCGGGGATCGCTGGTCGGCGCGGAAAGTCTCTTTCTGTGTTTCATCTCTGAATTCTAAATTGTAAAGAGGTGGAAAGTGAAAGGGGAAAGATTTAATGGTAATGTTTTAATAGAAACGGAGTGGTGAGGTTCTCACGAAGAAGATTATGGGTACGTGGGCGATCTGCCAGAGGAAGTAATCGAGGTAGGTGCAATAACAGCATTTAAAATGAATAGAATATGTTGCCAAGATTTCAGCCATCAGGCAATAGCAATCTTATTGTAGGTTTAATTCATAGAAACATAGAAACATAGAAAATATGTGCAGTAGTAGGCCATTCGGCCCTTCGAGCCTGCACCGCCATTCAATATGATCATGGCTGATCATACAATTCGGTATCCTGTACCTGCCTTCTCTCCATACCCCGTGATCCCTTTAGCCATAAGGGCCACATCTAACTCCCTATTAAATATAGCCAATCAACTGGCCTCAACTACCTATTCTGGCAGAGAATTCCACAGATTCACCACTCGATGTGTGAAAAATGTTTTTCTCATCTCGGTCCTAAAATACTTCCCCCTTATCCTTAAACTGTGACCCCTTGTTCAGGACTTCCCCAACATTGGGAACAATCTTGCTGCATCTAACCTGTCCAACCCCAAATCATGCGTCTCTTATTGGTCGTTTGGGGGTTCTTTGGTTCTTTGCGCCGTTCGAATAACATGTGGCCGCGAACCCTCTGTTGCGACACTCGATTTGAGAACCAATCGGCGTTCCCTTTGCCATTGTCTCCGCGTTCCACACCGACGCTTCGTTCACTGGCAGCCAATCACAGCGCGGCCGGGGTGTATGGAACATTCTATCGGGCCATGTATCAAAGGGACGCGTTCGGCGAATGCGACACATTGTCTGTAGCTGTAAGACTGGAAGGGACATCATGGTAGGTGCTCCCGGGTTTGGGCGGTGGGGCGTCGTATGAAACCGGTGATGGGGAGAACCGGGATAACTCCAGAGCACCGGGAACTAAGACCCTGCATGCAGAGAGTTTCCGCACTGACCACGCGAATCCAGGCGCACACTATGGTGCGGTGTTGGGGGAAATGGTAGCACTCGGACCCAATAACTATGCAAATAACACTGGCATATCTTCCCCAATTTACCCACCACCCCAACTGATAATTTTTGTAGTAAATACCTACTATGCTCTGTGTGCTGAAGCAAAGCAATAATTTAATTGTCCTATCAATAAACTCACTTGAACTTAAACTTGAACCTGCAATTCCATTCTCTCCTGTCACTTATATCCTAACGCTCGTTCAGTCCCATATATTTGCATTATTCCTCCATGCGACATGCCAATTACCCAGCACCAGCCCCTTTGCGATGAAGGGGGCGGTGGGAGGAGTGGGGAGGGGTAAGGTGGCGTAACGTCGGAGGTTGGGATCGATCCCGGATCCACAGCGCTCTGGAACAGCTGCTTTCGTGGAACTCCAACCCTAGCGGGAACCATTTGCAATTTCCAGAACTCCATTTGGGTGGCCCCGGCTTCTTCCAACCGAAGAACCAAACTCGTGTCCCTCGGCTAAAAGAGCACCGATTTCTCTTTCACCACTCACTTACGCACACTGCCTATTAATCCATCGCGGACATGTTGACGTGACCAAGCAATGGAGGTGGCTTTTATTCGCTGCGCCACTGCCGCCACCTACTGGCGGCAGATGCATATCATCTTGAATTCAGATTCAAGCTTTATTGTCATTGTGCAATGCATAATAATGAGCAGTAAAATATATATATGTACAAACTTTAGCAGTAGTGCAATTTTTCTGGGGGAAGGAGTGTCGGGGGGGGGGGGGGGGGGGCAATCAACTGCCAATCAACAAGGTGCAGAGTTAAGTAGTGTAAGTAGTGTTCCTGACCCTGCTGGTCCGGCTCTCGATCGTGCACCGGTATAAGTTCACCAGAATCTGCGGAGACAGATGGACCTTCTTTAGTCTCCTCACGGAGAAGAGACGCTGGTGAGCCTTATTGACCAGTGTTGAGGTATTGTGGGTCCCAGTGAGGTCATCAGAGATGTTGACCCCCAGAACCTGAAGCTGGAAACACGTTCCACCTCCGTCCCGTTAATATGGATGTGATCCTTCCAATGTGTCTGCAACCGAACTAAAGGGTGTTTCTCTCTCTCCCGCAGGTGGGCATCAACTACCAGCCCCCGACGGTGGTGCCTGGAGGCGACGTGCCGTCTGCATGCTGAGCAACACCACCGCCGTCTCCCTGGCTTGGACCCGCATGAACCTCAAGTTCGACAAGATGTACTTTTTAAGAAGGGAAGGAGAGAGAAAACGAATTACAGACCAGTTAGTCTAACATCGGTAGTGGGGAAACTTCTAGAGGCAGTTATTAAAGATGGGATAGCAGCACATTTGGAAAGTGGTGAAATCATTGGACAAAGTCAGCATGGATTTACGAAAGGTAAATCATGTCTGACGAATCTTATAGAATTTTTCGAGGATGTAACTAGTAGCGTGGGTAACATAGAAACATAGAAATTAGGTGCAGGAGTAGGCCATTCGGCCCTTCGAGCCTGCACCGCCATTCAATATGATCATGGCTGATCATCCAACTCAGTATCCCGTACCTGCCTTCTCTCCATACCCCCTGATCCCCTTAGCCACAAGGGCCACATCTAACTCCCTCTTAAATATAGCCAATGAACTGGCCTCAACTACCCTCTGTGGCAGACACTTCCAGAGATTCACCACTCTCTGCGTGAAAAAAGTTCTTCTCATCTCGGTTTTAAAAGATTCCCCTTTATCCTTAAGCTGTGACCCCTTGTCCTGGACTTCCCTAACATCGGGAACAATCTTCCTGCATCTAGCCTGTCCAACCCCTTAAGAATTTTGTAAGTTTCTATAAGATCCCCTCTCAATCTTCTAAATTCTAGAGAGTATAAACCAAGTCTATCCAGTCTTTCTTCATAAGACAGTCCTGACATCCCAGGACATCCCATGAATCAGTCTGGTGAACCGTCTCTGCACTCCCTCTATGGCAATAATGTCCTTCCTCAGATTTGGAGACCAAAACTGTACGCAATACTCCAGGTGTGGTCTCACCAAGACCCTGTACAACTGCAGTAGAACCTCGCTGCTCCTATACTCAAATCCTTTTGCAATGAAAGCTAACATACCATTCGCTTTCTTTACTGCCTGCTGCACCTGCATGCCTACCTTCAATGACTGGTGTACCATGACACACAGGTCTCGCTGCATCCCCCCCTTTCCTAATCGAATCTAATCCCACTCACCCAGCCTATCCAAGTCACCCTGCAGTCTCCTAGCATCCTCCTCACAGCTAACACTGCCTCCCAGCTTAGTGTCATCCGCAAACTTGGAGATATTGCCTTCAATTCCCTCATCCAGATCATTAATATATATTGTAAATAGCTGGGGTCCCAGTACTGAGCCTTGGGGTACCCCACTAGTCACTGCCTGCCATTGTGAAAAGGACCCGTTTACTCCTACTCTTTGCTTCCTGTTTGCCAGCCAGTTCTCTATCCACATCAATACTGAACCCCCAATGCCTTGTGCTTTATGTTTGTATACTAATCTCTTATGTGGGACCTTGTCGAAAGCCTTCTGGAAGTCCAGATACACCACATCCACTGGTTCTCCCCTTTCCACGCTACTAGTTACATCCTCGAAAAATTCTATAAGATTCGTCAGACATGATTTACCTTTCGTAAATCCATGCTGACTTTGGCCAATGATTTCACCACTTTCCAAATGTGCTGCTATCCCATCTTTAATAACTGACTCTAGCAGTTTCCCCACTACCGATGTTAGACTAATTGGTCTGTAATTCCCCATTTTCTCTCTCCCTCCCTTCTTAAAAAGTGGGGTTACGTTTGCTACCCGCCAATCTTCAGGAACTACTCCAGAATCTAAAGAGTTTTGAAAGATTATTACTAATGCATCCACTATTTCTGGAGCTACTTCCTTAAGTACTCTGGGATGCAGCCTATCTGGCCCTGGGGATTTATCGGCCTTTAATCCATTCAATTTACCCAACACCACTTCCCGGCTAACCTGGATTTCACTCAATTCCTCCAACTCCTTTGACCCGCGGTCCCCTGCTATTTCCGGCAAATTATTTATGTCTTCCTTAGTGAAGACGGAACCAAAGTAGTTATTCAATTGGTCCGCCATATCCTTGTTCCCCATGATCAACTCACCTGTTTCTGACTGCAAGGGACCTACATTTGTTTTAACTAATCTCTTTCTTTTCACATATCTATAAAAACTTTTGCAGTCAGTTTTTATGTTCCCTGCCAGTTTTCTTTCATAATCAATTTTTCCTTTCCTAATTAAGCCCTTTGTCCTCCTCTGCTGATCTTTGAATTTCTCCCAGTCCTCCGGTATGCTGCTTTTTCTGGCTAATTTGTACGCATCATCCTTCGCTTTGATACTATCCCTGATTTCCCTTGTTATCCATGGATGTACTACCTTCCCTGATTTATTCTTTTGCCAAACTGGGATGAACAATTTTTGTAGTTCATCCATGCAGTCTTTAAATGTCTTCCATTGCATATCCACCGTCAACCCTTTTAGAATTAATTGCCAGTCAATCTTGGCCAATTCACGTCTCATACCCTCAAAGTTACCTTTCTTTAAGTTCAGAACCATTGTTTCTGAATTAACAATGTCACTCTCCATCCTAATGAAGAACTCAACCATATTATGGTCACTCTTGCCCAAGGGGGCACGTACAACAAGATTGCTAACTAACCCTTCCTCATTACTCAATACCCAGTCTAAAATAGCCTGCTCTCTCGTTGGTTCCTCTACATGTTGATTTAGATAACTATCCCGCATACATTCCAAGAAATCCTCTTCCTCAGCACCCCTGCCAATTTGATTCACCCAATCTATATGTAGATTGAAGTCACCCATTATAACCGTTTTGCGTTTGTCGCACGCATTTCTAATTTCCTGTTTGAGGGGTAGGGGGGAACCAGTGGATGTGGTGTAAATGTGCCATTTAGCCCTTCGAGCCAGCACCGCCAATCATTGTGATCATGGCGGATCATCCACAATCAGTAACCCGTGCCTGTTCCCCATATCCCTTGATTCCGCTAGCCCCTAGAGCTAAATCTAACTCTCTTTTAAATTCATCCAGGGAATTGGCCACTACTGCCTTTTGTGGCAGAGAATTCCACAAATTCACAACTCTCTGGGTGCAAAAGTTTTTTTTCTCATCTCAGTATTAAATGGCCTCCCCTTTATTTTTTGACTATGGCCCCTGGTTCTGGACTCCCCCAACATTGGGAACATTTTTCCTGCATCGAGCTTGTCCAGTCCCTTTATAATGTTATATGTCTCATCCTTCTAAATTCCAGTGAATGCAAGCCCAGTCTTTCCAATCTTTCTTCATACGACAGTCCCACCATCCTGGGGATTAACCTTGTGAACCTACTGCCTCAATCGCAAGGATGTCCTTCCTCAAATTAGGAGACCAAAACTGCGCACAATACTCCAGATGTGGTCTCACCAGGGCTCTGTACAACTGCAGAAGGACCTCTTTACTCCTATACTCAAATCTTCTCGTTTGGAAGGCCAACATGCCATTAGCTTTCTTCACTGCCTGCTGTACCTGCATGTTTACTTTCAGTGACTGTTGAACAAGGACAAAGTGGGTAACCTCACATTTATCTACATTATACTGCATCTTCCCACTCACTCAAACTGTCCAGGAGTAGGAGTAAACGGGTCCTTTTCACAACGACAGGCAGTGACTAGTGGGGTACCGCAAGGCTCAGTGCTGGGACCCCAGCTATTTACAATATATATTAATGATCTGGATGAGGGAATTGAAGGCAATATCTCCAAGTTTGCGGACGACACTAAGCTGGGGGGCAGTGTTAGCTGTGAGGAGGATGCTAGGAGACTGCAAGGTGACTTGGATAGGCTGGGTGAGTGGGCAAATGTTTGGCAGATGCAGTATAATGTGGATAAATATGAGGTTATCCATTTTGGTGGCAAAAACGGGAAAGCAGACTATTATCTAAATGGTGGCCGATTAGGAAAGGGGGGGATGCAGCGAGACCTGGGTGTCATGGTACACCAGTCATTGAAGGTAGGCATGCAGGTGCAGCAGGCAGTAAAGAAAGCGAATGGTTTGTTGGCTTTCATAGCAAAAGGATTTGAGTATAGGAGCAGGGAGGTTCTACTGCAGTTGTACAGGGTCTTGGTGAGACCACACCTGGAGTATTGCGTACAGTTTTGGTCTCCAAATCTGAGGAAGGACATTATTGCCATAGAGGGAGTGCAGAGAAGGTTCACCAGTCTGATTCCTGGGATGTCAGGACTGTCTTATGAAGAAAGACTGGATAGACTTGGTTTATACTCTCTAGAATTTAGAAGATTGAGGGGGGATCTTATAGAAACTTACAAAATTCTTAAGGGGTTGGACAGGCTAGATGCAGGAAGATTGTTCCCGATGTTGGGGAAGTCACAAGGGGTCACAGCCTAAGGATAAGGGGGGAATCCTTTAAAACCGAGATGAGAAGATTTTTTTTTCACACAGAGAGTGGTGAATCTCTGGAAGTGTCTGCCACAGAGGGTAGTTGAGGCCAGTTCATTGGCTCTATTTAAGAGTGAGTTAGTTATGGCCCTTGTGGCTAAGGGGATCAGAGGGTATGGAGAGAATGCAGGTACGGGATACTGAGTTGGATGATCAGCCATGATCATATTGAATGGCGGTGCAGGCTCGAAGGGCCGAATGGCCTACTCCTGCACCTAATTTCTATGTTTCTATGTTTCTATGTACGCCAAGCGGGCCTTTGTCCACTGGTACGTGGGAGAGCGGCTGGAGGAAGGGGAGTTCCAGGACGCGCGGGGGAACATGGCGTCGCTGGAGAAGGACTA
Organism: Leucoraja erinaceus; assembly: GCF_028641065.1. Taxonomy (NCBI): domain Eukaryota; kingdom Metazoa; phylum Chordata; class Chondrichthyes; order Rajiformes; family Rajidae; genus Leucoraja; species Leucoraja erinaceus. The sequence continues at coordinate 57,696 of NC_073387.1, forward strand.
CGAAGAAGTGGGTATCGATTCGGCGGATCTGGACAAGAAGGCCGAAGAGGAAGAGTGAATATCCAGAAAGGCTCGAATATCCAGAAAGGCATCTGCAGTTCATTCTTGAACATTCATACAAAGGGTGATGGGTGTATGGAACATTGCCAGAGGAGGCAGTTGAGGCAGGGACTATTCCAACGTTTAAGAAACAATTAGACAGGTAGATGGATAGGACAGGTTTAGAGGAATATGTGCATTAGCCCACTCTATTCCTCTCGTGATTTTATACAACTCTATAAGATCACCCCTCAGCTTCCTGTGCTCCAAGGACCAGATTCGCCGCCTGCCCAACCTCTCTCTGGAGCTCAGACCCTCAAGTCCGGGCAACAACCTCTAAACGTAGGATCCCAGGAATGAGTAGGTTAACCTATGAAGAGCGTTTGTCCGCACTGGGACTGTACTCGCTGAGGTTTAGTCGATTGAAGGGAGACCTCATTGAAACATACAGGAGGGGAAATGTATTTAGTCAGAGGATGGTGAATCTGTGGAATTCTTTGCCACAGAAGGACGAGTCAGTGGATATTTTTAAGGCAGAGATAGATAGATTCTTGGTGAGTTCAAGTGTCAGAGGTTATGGTGAGAAGGCAGGAGAGATGGGGTTTGGAGGAGGATAACATGTCAACTATGGGTGAATGGCTGAATAGACTTGATGGACAGGACGACCTAATTCTACTCCTATTCTTTATGATCTTCTGACCTTCATCCTGCTGTGTCTCGGGATAGGGAATGTTGTAGGGGCAAGGGTTAGTCAGTGGGTGCAGAAACCTGGTTCATGAAAATCCTCGGGGTCCAGGCGGTGTGGAGTGTCACAATGGTAAATGGCCTCGTTGTTCCCTCTGTTCCTGTGAGTGCGAGATTCCCATGAACAGAACAGTACAGCACAGAAACAGGCCCTTCGGCCCACAATGTCCGTGTCCAACATAATGTCTAATTAAATTAATATCTGCCTGGGCGTGGTCCATATCCTCCCATTCTCTGCATGCCCATCTAAAAGCCTCTGAAAGTCCACTATCGTATCTGCCTCCACCACCCCCGGCAGTGCGTTCAATCCCCCAAAACGTGCCCCGTACATCTTTCAACTTTGCCCCATCACGCTAAATCTATCCCCTCTATTAATTGATCTGTCTAGCCTATCTAGCCATGCCCTTCCGCCCACCCACTCCAAGCCGACCATTAATCATGCGTTCACACGCCAGTTCTAGGTTATACTTACTTCCCCTTCGCTCCCTACACACTAGTCACAATTTATGGAGGCCAATTAACCCACAAACCCATTGCATCATGAGATATAGGAGCATCATTAGACCATTCGGCCCATCAAGTTCGCTCCGCCATTCGATCATACCTGATCTATCTTTCCCTCTCAACACCATTATCTTGTCTTCTCCCCGTTGACGCCCCTAATGACGAAACCTGTCCATCTCCGCCTTAAAAATACCCAATGACTTGGTCCCCACCGCGGTCTGTGGCAATTAATTCCACAGATTCACCGCTCTCTTCCTGCTCATCTACATTCGAAAGACGCGTCCTTTTATTCTGAGTATGTGCCCTCTGGTCCTAGACTCTCCCATTAGTGGAAACATTCTCTCCACATCCACTCTATCCAGGCCTTTCACCATTCACTGGAATTTGGAAGGATGAACGGGTATCTTATACAAACATTTTTAATTCTTGCGGGATTGGACAGGCTAAACGCAGGAAAAATGTTCCCCATGTTGGCTGAGTCCAGAAGAATATCCGGATCACCGTGTGAGAATAAGGGGTGGACCATGTAGGACTGAGATGAGGAGAAACATTTCCAGTCAGAGAGTTGTGAATCTGTGGAATTCTCTGCCACAGAAGGCCGTGGAGGCCAATTCACTGGATGTATTCAAGAGAGAGTTGGGTATGGCTCTTAAAGCTAACGGAATCAAGGGATATGTGGGGAAAGCAGGATCGATTGCAGATTTAGGATGATCAGCCGTGATCATAGTGAATGGCGGTGCTGGCTCGTAGACCCGAATGGCCTGCTTCTGCACTCGTTTCTATGTTTCTACGTGAGTTTTCTAATCACACTCCAAAGACATGCAGGTTTGCAGGTTAATCAGCTTGGTGTAAATTGACTTTAGTGGTAGGCGCAAAAGCGCAAGAGTTTGCAGCAAATCGGCTTGGGAGAGGAACATGGAACATCGTAGGAATGACAAGTAAACGGAAACCAGCAGCATTCCAGGGTTCACAAGTAACCACATCGGCAGCACCCCAGGGAGAAACAGCAGCCTCGCCA
>NC_073387.1:65000-70000 GCF_028641065.1 Leucoraja erinaceus
GTGCTTCTGGCTGCGGCGCGGCGGGAACTTTAAATCTTTGACAGCCGGCCTGCGGCCTACACCATCCTGAAGCCGCGGTCTCCGGTGGGGAAGAGCCGATCCTGGATTTACCTTGACTTTACTTTGTTCTTTACCGCCTGGACGCCCGCAGCAACGGCTGCGGAGGGTTGAGGTCCCGACCACGGGGGAAAATGGAGGAGGACTGGCCAATTTCTGTGCCTTCCACCACAGTGATGAATGCTGTGGTAGATGTTTGTGTAAATTTTTTATTGTGGTTGTGTGTTCTTTATTATTGTACCGCTGCTGACAAATTCATTTCACTTGCACTTTATGTGCAATGTGACGAATAAAACTGATTGATTGATTGATTGATCTCCAGGAATGTTGCCTAACATAAATGCTATTAAGCTGCCACGTGACTTCCTGACTTATGTTCAAAACTCCGACCCGGGATGTGAGCTCATTAATAAAACAACGCGATGCCTGTGTTGCGTCACTCGCGCTGAGAACCAATCGGCGTTCGATTTCGCTTTGTCTCCGCGTTCCACGCCAACGGTCGGTTCGCTTGCAGCCAATCGCTGCGCGTTCTATCGAGCGGGTTCGCTGGCAACCAATCACAGCGCGTTCTATCGGGCGGGTTCGCTGGCAGCCAATCACTGCGCGTTCTATCGGGCGGGTTCGCTGGCAGCCAATCACCGCGCGTTCTATCGGGCGGATTCGCTGGCAGCCAATCGCAGCACATTCTGGCTGCATAGAACGTTTTATCGGGCGAGGTATAAACGGCGCGTTCGGCGGGTGCGACACGTTGGCTGGAGCTGCCAGATTGGATGGAAGTTCATGTTGTGTGCGCCAGGGGCGGGGCTGGGTCCGTCGGTTCAATCGGGAGAGCCGGGCGACATCCCGAGGAGCGGTACGAAGAAAGCACCCGTTGTCAGGATCGCTCCCATATGTGTGCCGCTGCAAGAAAGCAACTCTATCGCTGCGCCACCGTGCAGCCCTCATTCGATAAGGACATGAGTCATACAGTGCGGAAATAGGTCCTGCGACCCAACCTGCCTACACTAGTCAACATTGTCCCAGCTACACTAGTCCCACCTGCCTGCGCTTGGTACATATCCGTCCAAACCTGTCCTGTCCATGGACCTGCCTAACTGTTTCTTAAACGACGAGATAGTCCCAGCCTCAACTACCTCCTCTGGCAGCTTTATCCATACTGCCACCACCCTTTGTGTGAAAATGTTACCCCTCAGATTCCTATTAAATCTTTTTCAGTTCACCTTGAACCCATGTGGTCTGGTTCTCGATTTAGCCTACATAAGATTGTGCATCTACCCGATCTATTCCTCTCATGAGTTTGTACACCTCTGTAAGATCACCTCTCATCTTCCTGCGCCCCAAGGAATAGAGACCCAGCCCACTCAACCTCTCCCTATAGTTCACAACTTCTAGTCCTGGCAACATCCTCGTAAATCGTTTCTGAACCCTTTTAAACTTAAACATATCTTTCCTATAACATGGTGCCCACTAATAGGGCACAATATTCTAAATGCGGTCCCACCAACGACTCATGCAACTGCAACATGACCTCCCAACTTGCATACACATTACTCTGACTGAGAAAGGTCAATGTGCCAAAAAGCCTGTTTGACTACCTTATCTAAATAAAACTCATCCTTTAAGAAACCGTGCACCTGCACGGCAAGAACCCTCTACCCCACAACACTCCTCAGAGCCCTGCCATGTACTGTGTAGCTCTTTCCCTTGTTCGACGTCCCAAAATGCAACTCACACTTCTCAGTATTAAATTCCATCACCTATTAATGGTCCCTCCCTCTCCCCGTCTCCTCTCGTATAATCCATATATAGTTGAAACACATGAGATTTTTCATATTCCCAATGGCCAAAGACATTTGATCTTCCCGATTCCTACTTTAGTGCTTTGCTTCTTTTTGTATATTCCATCTGGTCGCTGTCCCATCTCAACATCCTAAAACTGTCTTGTATTTCATTTTGTGATGCTGGTTTACCACCGAAGATAGACTCAAAATGCTGGAAGAGCCGCGGTCAGGGAGCATATCTGTAGAAAAGGAATAGGTGACGTTTCGATTCGAGGCCCTACTTCAGACTCATTAGTTTCCTTCAAGTGTGTTTTGTTTTTCATAGATACAGCGCGAAAAGAGTCCCGTCGGCTGGCCGAGCGTGCGGCCGACCAGCAATTCCCCCATACCTCAAAATTATCCTACACACTAGGGACAATTTACAGACGCCAAATTAACCTGCGAACCTGAAAGACTTTGGAGTGTGTGAGGAAACCGGAGCACGCTAGGAAAACCGGCGCGGTGGCCGGGACAACATACAAACTCCGTACAGATAAGCACCAGTAGTCAGAATCGAACCCGTGCCTCTGGCGCTGTAAAGCACCAGCTGTACCGCTGCGCCGCCGACGTAGTTTACCATCCAAGCTTCAGGAAAACCGCCATGCGCGTCCTTCATGTTCTGTGTAATACGCCAGAACTGAATTCCCATCACCTCGTCTTTAAATGACTCCTACAGGTGGGATGAGGACTTCCATAAGAACAGCTGCACCCAAATTACTCTCCCCACTTTCTGCCTATCAATGTTTTTATTTACCATTCTCCGACCTCAAATAAATCGACAAAACAATCGGTCCATAAAATAATTTTATCATCTTAAGTATAATATCTATCAATATAATCTATTAAATCTGTATTAAATTAAACTTTTAACTACTAAATTAATACATTTTATTCTTCCTCTTCCCCCCTTCTCTCGAGGTCGGCGGAATCCACGGCCACCTCTTGGTAGTCCTTCTCCAGCGACGCCATGTCCTCCCGCGCGTCCTGGAACTCTCCTTCCTCCAGCCCCTCTCCCACGTACCAGTGGACAAAGGCCCGCTTGGCGTACATCTTGTCGAACTTGATATTGACGCGGGTCCAGGCCATGGAGATGGCGGTGGTGTTGCTCAGCATGCAGAGGGCGCGTTGCACCTTGGCCAGGTCGCCCCCTGGCACAACTGTCGGGGGCTGGTAGTTGATGCCCACCTGCGGCCGGAAAAATTTGTTTTTAATTAATTCTACTTGCACAAAAATGCTTGCATTGTCAGTATAGTACAGCGCCCTTAAATTATACAAATGATCGTTGATTAATAGCTTACCGATTCCGTTAAATAAATCTCTGGCTGTAATTATTCTCCGGATTGCCATCAGAGCCGCAAGCTCCGATACAAGTGTGTTAGTGTCATGAAGGTAAGATGCTGTGCAGCAGGGAAGCGAGCTCTTCCAGCCACCTTGCCCATGCCCCACAGTTGGCATATTGGGCTCGTCTCATTTGCATGCGACTGGCCTTTATCCTTCTAAACCATTCCCGTGCATCCTATGTTTTGGGAATTTCTATCTATGCTTTAAATGTGGCAAATGTAAGGGATTCTAGCTTTACCTGACAACTCGTTCCAGATGCGGACTACCCTCTGAATAGATTAATTGTTCGGGAGGTCCTTCTTAAATATCTCATCTCTCGCCTCACGTAGAGGACATCCAATATTGAGATGTTAAGATGAGAGCACATCTTATCTATGTCCCTCGTGATCTTGCACATCAGAATATGTCCTGCCCCGCAGAATACTATGCCCGAAATTAAAAAGAGCCCTAGCCTATCTATCCTCTCCCAAAAACGCAAGGCCGCAAGGTCAAGAACTGTGAGGATGAGACCTTCCTGCACCCTTTGCAAAATATTCACACCCTTCAACAAGGGTGTGTGCGTGTCCTTCGGGTGCTGATATGATTTATTTGCTGAGTACAAATGGTGCCAAGGATGTATTCTGAGTCGTTGCATGTATGTTGGTATTCCAGCAGATGCGTTAGACTGCATGGGGGTGTGCATGGAAACGCGAGCGTTGGCCACACTCACCTTGAGCCCGGTCGGGCACCAGTCCACGAATTGTATGGAGCGCTTGGTCTTGATGGTGGCGATGGAGGCGTTGACGTCCTTGGGCACCACGTCCCCGCGGTACAGCATACAGCACGCCATGTACTTCCCCTGGCGAGGGTCGCACTTCACCAACTGGTTGGCCGGCTCGAAGCAGGCGTTGGTCAATTGGGAGACGGACAGTTCCTCGTGGTAAGCCTTCTCTGCAGAAATAATGGGAGCATAGTTGACGAGCGGGAAGTGGATGCGTGGGTAGGGAACCAGGTTGGTTTGGAACTCAGTCAGGTCCACGTTGAGAGCGCCGTCGAACCGCAGCGAGGCGGTGATAGACGACACTAACTGTGCCATCAGGCGGTTGAGGTTGGTGCAGGTGTGGCGCTCGATGTCCAGGTTCCGCCCACACACGTCGTAAATGGCCTCGTTGTCCATCATGAAGGCGCAGTCGGAGTGCTCCAAGGTGCAGTGGGTGACCAGCACCGCGTTGTAGGGCTCGACCACCACAGCCGTGGAGATCTGCGGCGCCGGGTAGATGGAAAAACTCCAGCTTGGATTTCTTGCCGTAGTCCACGGAGAGTCTCTCCATGAGGAGGGAGGTGAAGCCCGAGCCGGTGCCGCCGCCGAAACTGTGGAAGATGAGGAACCCCTGCAGTCCGGTGCACAGATCGGCCTGAGGGGGGGAGAGAATGGACAAAAGCTCAATTCTGTGCCAACGTGTAAAGGGAAGGAGCGACACCAGAGGGTTATGGTGCTCTCTACAGCCGGCGCAGAGCGAGATGGTCCGGTGAGTATCTCAGTGATAAACAGAGCGGTGACAATGAGTATTTGGGAACACCGTGGCCGCAGCACTCGCGAATAATCCAGTGCAACCGGATACATTGGCGCTGTAAGCACGCGGAGCAATTTGCAGTCCCTGAGCAACCTACCAGTTTCCGGATGCGATCCAGGACGAGGTCCACGATCTCCTTGCCGATGGAGCAGTGGCCCCGGGCGTAGTTATTGGCCGCGTCTTCCTTGCCGGTGATGAGCTGCTCAGGGTGGAAGAGCTGCCGGTAGGT